>NC_135417.1:6817500-7062500 GCF_051991245.1 Festucalex cinctus
GCTCGCTTTGTGCGCGCCGTCACTCCCGCCTTGAGTCTCTTGACCTACTTGGTCATCTCGCAGCAAGCCACTTAGAAGCGCTCCCATAATACCGACCTCCACATCTGTCTGGCACATCTGTCGCCACAACCCCCCCACAAATTTTCAAAAACACACAGCGAGAGATTTAATCCGCCCAACGAAACGATGTTGACGATTGTTGCGTTGTATTGAATTGTGGGACATCCGTTGCCGGGGTGCACGTCAATCCGTCTGTTTATTTTTGCTTTAATCCAAATCTCCTGAGATGGGCCGCGTGTTTTTGCATCTGCGCACACACGCACACACTTATATAACGAGGAGTTCCTTTGGAAAAGCAAAAAGCAAGCGAGGATGACGTTATGGCGATATATGGAAGCTCATACAATCATGAACGGCTTCTTGTGGTGGTTTAAAAAAAAAAAAAAAAAAAAAAAAAGGGAATCATTAAGCAAGCAAACTCATGCCATTAAATGTAAAATTTATCACACTAACATCACATTTATCACATCATAATGCAAAATGTATCAGGTTATTGTGTGAAACTTTTTAAGTTCTACTTTGGAAATGTATTTATCACTTTATAACATGAAACTTGTGACATTCAAATGTAAAATTTGTACTATATATTATTATAACATGAAATGTATTGCATTATAATGCAAAACCGAGAAATTTATATTTCTTTTTTTTATTGCTACTCCCAAGAAATGTTTCTCGCCATACCATCCTATACATTTACAGTATACAAAACACTTGTACATATAATATAGGCCATTAGCCATGATTTTCAACAAGCCAAGTTGGCTCACATGTTAAATACTCGCCTGGCGTTCTGCAGACCTGCAAGTGCGTTGGTTCAAATCTCGCTTGGGAAATATTTTATTGGCATTCAGCTTTCTGCATTCCCACGGAATTTCTACAGAAATTTCACTTTGTCTAGT
Source organism: Festucalex cinctus (assembly GCF_051991245.1). Lineage (NCBI taxonomy): Eukaryota > Metazoa > Chordata > Actinopteri > Syngnathiformes > Syngnathidae > Festucalex > Festucalex cinctus. The sequence goes on from NC_135417.1 coordinate 6,818,463, forward strand.
TGATACAGTAGTCTGCTCGTGAGGTGGGAGTAACAAGATGGCCGCCCTGTGACTTCAACGGCTTGCACGGGCTTGTACAGGGCTATCCATTCATATATACAGGTCAGTGGGTCGTGAAAGTGTGTGTGTGTGTAATACTGGTGTCAGTGTCTCCAGGTGTGCTGATGAGTTTGAGGGAGGCAACTTTTGCGGTTGTAGCAGGTGAGCACAGTGTTGTGCCAGTGCGCCCCCTTCCACCCCCCACTCAGTGTTGTGTTGGTGGCAATGGTTGCATGAAACCTGTCATTAGCAGAGTTGCCGGCTAGAAATCTCTCGGCGGGGGGGTGGGGTTGGTTTTGTCTCGGGGGCGGGCGTCTCTTTAGTGCCTCAAATAACACGACTCCAGGCGGCCATTGTGTGCCCAGTGAAAGGGCCCGATGGCGGGGGGGGTCACGGGGGGATGATGGAGGGGGGTATTTCTTGAGTAGTGGTCAGCAAGAGAAAGAGGAGGTTGGGGGGGGGGGGCTTTTATACAGTTGTTGTCCTCCTCTCATCCAGAACAAGGAGGTGCCACTTGTTCGTCCAGCAAGAGCATCTTGCGGGAAAGAAAAGAAAAGATCGCGTGGGGGGTTGGCCTCCGTCAATGACGGCGTGTCCAGTCAGCACCTTTCGGACCTTTTGGGTCACACAGCTGAGAGAGGGAAAAAAGAAAGAGCAAAAGTTTCCCGTTTTTTATTTTTATTTTTTATTTTTATTTTTTTACTGTGGCTCGTGAACGCACCGCCAAGCACTTCCTTGGTCAATTCAGGCTCAAGATGATTGACAGCACTCGTCAATACATCCATTTGCCACCCAAAGGAGTTCTGATTGAGTTTTTAGTGGATTTTGAACAAAAACACATGCAATAACGTCAAACTCGTTAACGTCAAACAAATATGTCATCGCTCATTTTTCATCTCTGATTTATCATCTCTCATGTCTCTCTTATCTCATCTCTTATCTTGTCTCGTCTCTCATCTCGTGTGTCTCATCTCTCACATCTCATCTCTCATATTAACTCTCGTCCCTCATCTCACATCATTCTACTCTCTCATTTCTCATCTCTCATATAATAGCTCATCTCTCATATGGTCTCATTGTCTCTCATCTCTCGTATCATCTATCATTTCATCTCTCATTTCATCTCTCGTTTCATCTCTCATCTCATGTCTCATCTCAACTCATCTCATCTCATCTCTCGTTTCATATCTCATTTCATATCTCATTTCATTTCTCCTCTCATCTCAACTCATCTCATCTCTCATTTCATTTCTCGTTTCATCTCTCGTTTCAGCTCTCATTTCATCTCTCATTTCATCTCTCATATCATCTCTCCTCATCTCATCTCTTCCAATCTCATCTCTCCTCTCATCTAATCCCAGGGCAATTTAAATGATGAAGATGGCCGTCATTTTTCAACAGCGCAGCGAAATAAAAGTGTCATCAAACGCCCCTTCATGACGCAAAGTCAACATTGCGGCAAACGACGACTGATTTGTGTTCATTGGTGTGCAAATGAGGTACGCATTAGCATTAGCATGCTAATGACACAATGCCACTTAGTTAGCCGCCCAAGCTGCTTTTCCCCGCAGCTCATCGTGACCAATTACCGAGTCCATTAGAAGGAGGCGGCAGAGCGCTGATGACTTTAGAGGGCCAATAAAGATCTTAAACGCACGGGGACAGCAGGGCTGCTTGGGCTGAGTGGGGTCGGGGGGGGCGCTTTACACACAAGGGGTCACCACCTCGCACCCGGCCACTACCCGCCACCGTGTGAACGTGTGACACTGCTTGTCTTCTCGTTGACACACGTAAACTCTCCAGCTGTCCGACAGATAAAGAATATATACGCACACGCTGACATCAGTTTTAGCCCCCCCCCCCCCCCCCCCCCCCCCCCCCACTTCCACCCCACGGATGGCGCACACCTCCTCGTTTACAAATAAAGGTAAAAAAAAAAAAGTCCATTATGCATAATTATCACACTCGACCACCATTAGACACTTTTCATTTCTTGCAGTAAAATAAACCCTCGCCGGCGGTTTTGGTAATACCCAATCAAGAGTGTGACAAATCAAAAGGCGTATTTACCGAGTATGGCGAGGGAATGAGCATCTCGCCCCACTCACGCAGGGCCAGAAAAAAAGTGTCACAAGTGGATGTGAAAATGGGCGGAGGAAGGAGGGAGGGGAGTATTCCTTCTAATCACTTTCCCTGCTGCCTGCCCTCGCTTTAGGGCGTTCAGGGGGCGGGGCTTGGGGTGTGCGCTAAAGATCACAGCTCCACCAGCCACCTCCTCCTCCACTTTTGATGGAGGGTTGCCTTCTTCCCTCCTTCGGGGCTTTTCAAAGCTGAGGGATAACTTCACAACAACAACAACAACAACAAGAGGAGAAAGGGAAAAAAAACGACATCCATCCCAACAAACTCCGCTGATGACAAATAAAACCACTCCCACTGCAGAAAAGTCAACCAAAAGAAAGAAAAAATCAACTGAAATGAGGAATCTGTCACAACGTATACAGTATATTACAAGAAAAATGTGACTTTTCACAAGTAAACAGATGTCAACAACTGCTCACGAGAAAAAAGGAATACAATTCTACAAATATACTTTTGTTTAAGAAAACTTGTCTGCCAGTAGAACAGGAACATTTGATGAGATGAAATTTTCTAAAACAAATTGTTTAAACAAACAAAAAAAGGTCAGGAAGATGAGCAAACATACGTATGACTCAGTTTATTAGCAGCAATTAGCATTCGAATATAGCTAAGTTTCAACATTATTCACAAATCTATTTCGAAATGTGAGTAAAAGTTTTTTTTTGTTTTTTTTTTGTTTTTTTGTTTTACAACATGGCCCTGGTTGATCTCTTATACGCTGCTGCCACCTGCTGGCCATTTGTGTAATACTTACATTTCTTCAACCCTTCTTTGCAGTTCAGAGGCTGCTCAAAGCCTTCTGTATGCTCTAGCATAAAAAACGTATTTATACGTTTTTGGGAGCAAATGAATTTAAAAAAAAAGAATAGTCATAAAATGAGGAAGGTGTTATGCTATTTCAGCAAAATCACATGCCAATAGAACCATTAGGTTTTCTTACATATTTAAAAAATAATAATTCTTCAATAGTTTCCTTATTAGTGCAGAACTACTTTTTGTCCCCCTATAAGTGTACTAGTTATTAGACATTGGTTTTCAGTTTTGAGCTTTGGGGCAGGCTACAAAAAAGTAAAAAGAAACCGCAGTTAAGAAGTTAAATGTTCCTCTTCAGTTGGTAGACTATTTTGCATGATTGAGGTCATCTATTCCTCATTTCAATACTTGAGCATTTTTTCAAGCCCGTTTTTTGCAGCGTATGTTGACTCGTTTAAAAAAACAAAAAACAAACACTAAATCTTTTATGATCTTAAATGAAGTCATCAGTTCCCCACGTAATGACTTTTATTTTTGTTTTTTATTTGTTTGGTGTTTGCACTCCCTCCTCGTCATCGCCGTCCTTGTGCTCGTCTCGCTCGGCGGTGTCCGCTTAATGGAGGAATGTCACGTTTCCCGCGGTCTCCCCGGGGGCCCGAGGCGGAGGACAGATGTGGAGGCCTTCCTTTCCCAGCATTCCCCGGGGAGGCCAGCGACAGGTCTTAACACCCTCCAGGAGGATCGGTCGGGGTTTGTGGGGGGTGGGGCTTGTTGTCCGAGCGGGGGTCACGTATTGCCGGTCAAGTGATGCATAAGTCATGCTTTGTTTGGACGGATCTGGGGGAAGGAATTTACTGGATGGGCCTGTAATTAGGTTAGTCCCTTTTGAAATGGTCAATGAAAAGAAAAGGCAATGCATCATGGGAAGAGTTACATTATTACTTATGCGATATTGTATTTTGTTCATTATGATATGTGTTTGTGTAAGCTGCAGGATTGTTTTGTATTGACTCAAAATATTGTAATACAATGACCCCGGTTATTAGTGGGTGATAAGGACTGTAATTGATGTCCATTGAAATTCATTGCATGGAAAAAATATTGAAACCTCCAAAATTCTTCAAAAAATACAAAACTTCCACCCCAAAATAATGTTAATATTCCCCCCCCCCCCCCCAAAAAAAAAAAAAAAAAAAAAAAAAAAAATATATATATATATATATATATATATATATATATATATATATATATATATATATTTATTAGGGGTATGAATTGCCTCGTACCTGACGATTCGATTCGTATCACGATTCACAGGTCACGATTCGATTCGATACCGATTAATCCCGATACGAATTTATAAGTCGATTGTTGCGATTTTTTTTCATTCAAATTTAGAAAATACTAATCAGTAAGCTTGTAGAGTGTAAGATTTATATGAAAATGTATTATTTATTTATCTGAAATTTCAGTCTTATAGAGGTTGTAATCTGTTTCATGTTTGAACAGCATTAAAATAAAATATTAAGGTTTAATGTTCCGTTCATATAACATTCTTCCATGCTCAAGGTGTGAATCCTTAAAAAAAAAATAAAATAAAAAAAATAAATCGATTCTGCCGATTATTGAATCGATTCGAGAATCGCGCGATGTAGTATCGCGATATATCGCCGAATCGATTTTTTTAACACCCCTAATATATATATATATATATATATATATATATATATATATATATATATATATATATATATATATATATATATATATATATATATATATATATATATATGAAATACGCAAATAGTTGAAACCTCCAAAATTCTCAAAAAAAACTTTCACCCAAAACAATTAACATATATTTCCAAAAAAAATTTATTTTTTAATATGCAAATGGTTTAAACCTCAAAAAATTTTCAAAAAACACATTTCCAACCCCAAAAATGTATATAGATTTCCAAAAAATATATATATTTTTTTTTAATACGCAAATAGCTGAAACCTCCACAATTCTTCAAAAAACACCAAACTTCCACCCTAAAACAATTTAAATATATTTCCCAAAAATATATATTTTTTAATAAGCAAATAGTTTAAACCTCCAAAATTCTTTAAAAAACACAAAACTTCCACCCCTAAAAATTAAAATATATTTCAAAAATATATATATTTTAATACGCTAGTACTTGAGTATTTGGGTGTCTAAAGCATCATGTAAAATGTTTTGAAAATTCTTAAAATGTGTCGGTCTGTAAGAAAAAAAAATGGCATATTATGGCAAAAGTTTATTTGCATTTAATGATCTATGATACATTTGTATAGATTCGGTTGCAAAAGCTTTGGTCTGCATATTTTATAATGTATGAAAGTGTACCAGAGTTATTATAGTTTTGTAATTTTTCATTTTAGTTTTTATTTCATTTTGAGTTTTGTTTTAGTTAGTTTTAATTATTTTTCAGAGTGGTTATGTTAGTTTTTATTATATTTAGTTCTTTAATAAATGCTTAGTTTTAGTTTACTTTTAGTTAGTTTCAGTATTAGTATTAGTTTTCATTTTTTTCCCTTTTTTTTTTTTTTAAAGAATTGTGTATCACTTGCGCGCAATATTTAAAAAAACAACATGGTAGCGACGCCATCTTTTGGTGCGAGACGATGTCACCTCTGTGTGACACACTTTCAAATGTCCTTATTCCGGTTCATATCAAAATGAATCGACTTCAAATCACATTTCAAATCAGCCCCAAAGGCTCATGCATAAAATTAACTGCTAAAGACTAAAACCAAGCACATTTTCGCTAGGTAGTTTTGTAAACAAGATGCTTTGTGAGCACGACTACGTGTAAGCTGTAGAAAATGTCCAGCTGGGTCACAACACTCTAATAACGGATAAGGAATGAATCGGAAAACGTTTTGTTCTTTTGTCCTCTTCTGTCTTTCATGGCTGTTTGGACATGAAGTAAAACGTTGTACAATTTGACCTTCTGATGACGCGAGACAAACCACAACAAAAAAAAAGAAGTCAGGGTTACGGTTTCCCTTCCGGGCAGCGGCAAATGTCACGGCACTTCATCAAGGCTCCGGAGTTATCTCGCCAGACAAGACAGTGCCAAGCAAGCCCGCGGCTCGCCAGGCCCGATCCGTTAAAAAGGCGACAGGAAGACGCGAGCGCGGCGCTTTCTGATGATGATGTTGACGTGCAAAAGTCGGCAACGATCATCGTTGACAAAATTCTGCTCCCAGGTTCCCCCTAGTGTGGCCACGTCAAACTGCCAACAAATGTACGTATATCCGATTTTTTTTTTTTTCATTTTTTAATAATATCACCATTTGAAAATATGTAATTTGAGTGCCATTGATCGAAAATTGAAAAGATGAGAAAACAAGCTTTTTGTGAAGATACATTTTCTTCACAACAGTGACTTTGACAAAAAAAATTTTTTTTTGTTGTTTAGTGACGTTCTGTGAATTTGGTTTAATGTGACAAAGATCATTCACGGCATCCTTAAAAACGTTTCATCAGATTTCAATACCCAGTTGCATTATGGAGCGAAAAATGACGAACCTAAATCATGCACGGCAGACATTATAAATCATAAAAGTTACAAATGAACACTGTTTTTTGTCTACTTAATTTTCTAATGAATTGGTAATGTGGCCCAAATGCCTAAAAAAATTGGGTTTTGTTTTCACTCGCGCATGCGCAAATATTACCCCGTGGCATTATGGGAAGGTATGCTAACTTTGTAGCATGTAGCCTACAAGTACGTTCAAACATATTTGCGAGTATGTTCGAACGTATTTGCGAGTATGTTGGAACATATTTCAATACGTTCAAACATATTTGCAAGTATGTTCAAACAGATTTCAATACGTTCGAACATATTTGCGAGTATGTTTGAACATACTCACCAGCCAAAAATGTTTACTCCACATTGGCAGCTCTATGCTTCCGTATCTGTTACATTCCTGTGACCGATTTTATGCGAAGGTTCCGGTGGTTAATAAATAAACAAAAACAAATTTACCTGTATTTTAACCGACACATGTATAATTATTCATCCACATTTTGTGGTTTTCTGTCTAATTATTACTTTACTTTTTTTTATTTGGGTGGGTGCATTTGGCACATTAATTTACGTGGACGGGGGGGGAAAAAAAGCCTGATTAAAAGTATTGATTCATGCTTTTATGAATCGATAGTGTGCTATGAAAAGGAATATCGATTCCATATCTATATATGGATATTTTAGACCCAGCCCTAGTGTTGAAAGTACTTTTTTGCGATGAAAGAGTTTCCTATTCCGCGACCATGTGTTGCTGTCGCGACCGTGTCGGACCCATTCAGGCCTCCCGGTCGGCCGGCACGGGCGTGAAAAATGGGCTTCCATTTAATCAGCCACGCTTGCGCGTCGAAGCGAAGGGATCAAGAGCGCTTTGCTGTAATGGATTGGCTCCACTTTGGGGCTCACACGTCGCCTGCTAACAATATAACTGCAAGCACATGACATCGGCCCTCACTCAGTTCCTCCACATATTGACTCGGTTCACAAGCATATTTGGTTGCCCTTTATCTGACAATTAGCGTCGATTTAAAAAAAATAAATAAATAGAAAGGCCAAAACATACCTAATGAAAATTTAACTGCACTAAAAAAGTAGCCACCAGAGGGTGTTAGAACTGCACAAATGGAAATCAACCTATTTTTTTTTAACAGATATGTTGCTTTTAATATCGTGACATGATGACGACGATATATCGTGGCGGTTTTAATATCGAGATATCACGATATTGTCGTTATCGTTACATCCCTACTTTGGTTTTGCGCACTTGAGCCTGTGAGATGAATCAGACGGATCAACTCAGTCTATTAGCATCCTTCTTGTTCCCCCCAAACAACTTAAAAAAAAAAAAAAAAAAAAAAAAAAAAAAAAAAAAAAACTGGGATAAAGCGACCTATTGTTGCCCGTGGCGGCGCGCACACTGCCGCCATTCTTTTTGCCCGCGTCTGTACATTAGAATTTCAAGCTTATGGCCACGCCAATTACCCGCCGGCAGGCCACAGAGGACTGGAGGTGACGTTCACAGGCAAAGCCCCGACAAAGAAGTCCATCGAGAGGTCGTGACACGTACTCGCCGCGCGGACACTCTGCCGTTTGTCAGCGCGCATGAATGGAAGCCCGAAAGCGGACGGACGGACGGACGGACGGACAGAAGCGGCGGGCATCGCCGCCGCCGCCATAACGGGCCTTTTCACACAACTGCAACACTGAACACATTGTGCCCGCGACAATCAAAGGTTTTAGCATGACGCGAGTTGCCACACACACACAATTTCGCAAACGTGCAAAACTTTAGGCAGGCTGGGAAACTCGCGTTGGGCCCAGTTAGGTTTGCCCTCGGGGGGCGCTGCTGCCGACACGTGAACGGTCAAACTCACTTTATGGCGGGGGGGCTGACCAGTGGTGGGAACATCTGGGTACCTCGTGATACAATACAAAATTCGATACAAGACTCATAATAACGATTATCTCACAATATGATGGTACCGCGATTATCGATATATTGCTCAGGTCATAAATCTACGATAAAACTACTCGACATACACTGATGTTTGTTTTTTTCAATGAGAAAATTGTTTCTTTTTGTACCATCACTGAAACACAATATTACAACTGGTGTCTTCTTCACACTGAGTACTTTAGTGTATTTTTATTTTATTTTATTTTTTAACAAACGTCAACAAATTTGTCTTTCTTAAACACTATTGTCATGCAACATGTCAGTCAGTTACATAGTCAATTGTTTCATTTTATAAACTGTGACATTTTTTTTGCGTAACATTCTAAAAGTAAATAAATAAAATGACTTAAATATTCAATTCAATTCAATTAATATTCATCAGAAATCAAAAAGTTAAAACCATCTGTTTTAAAATGTTAATATTGACGATCTAATACACATTTTTCATAGGAAAAACTAGAAGAAGCTGATGAGTCTTCTTCGCCTCAAGACTTGCGTCCATTTCCCCGCCACTCTTTTGAGGCGCTCCCCCTAGTGGCCCGCCAAGTCATTGCTCAATAAATCATGAACAATGGAGCAATTATAGTCGCTGTATTTTAACTACAAATATCGCGATACTTGCGTAGGCGTATCGATAATCTATCGAGAGACAACGTATCACGATTTTTCATGATATCGATACATATTGTGACACTCCTAGCTGACCCACCTGCAGAGTAAAAATATGACTTAATTGCCTCAATCTCACAAAAAAAAAAACTTTTTTTCTGCTCAAATTGCAACATTTTCTCATAAAAAAAAAAAGAACATTTTGAATTTGGTGAAAAAAATAAATAAATAAAATAAAAATAAATAAAATAAAATAAAATATTTTTTTCTGCAAACATTATATTCTTTCATTAAAAAAAATGAACTAACAAACTAATTTCTTGTAAAAATGTGACTTCATTGCCCCAATCTCACAAAAAAAAAAAAAGACTTTTTGGTGAAAAAAAATTTCTGCTAATTTTGCAACTTTTTTTCTGCTTCCCAAATGTGCATGTGCGTGCGTGTGTTCGAGTGTCTACAACAGGAGATTTTTTTTTTGTGCGGTGGCACTTCATCTTCTCCTCTACACTGCCAAAAAGGTCAAAGGTGAAAAGTCAGGGCGATTGGGAGAATTCCGCGCTGCATGCCGACAGATCAGGTTTCAAGGGGTGGGGGAGGGCCCCCGAGGGCCCCCCGAGGGATAGGTGCTCTCTGTGCGTGTGTGCGTGCGTGCACATGTGACAGCCATTTTTGTTTTTTGTTTTCTTTCATGTGGCATGCGTCAGCTCTCGCAGCATTTGGAACTTTCTCTTGATGTTTTTTCGGAAGCGCGACACCTCGTGCCCGGTGACCTCGGCGGCATTGTTTGCCCACGGCGGCTTCCAAACATGCTTCAGATCCATTCGTCGTACTTAAAACGCCGCCGGGCCACTTTTTTCTTCTTGCCTCGTAATCAACATTCGGGACGTTGCGCACGTTTGCGTGATTCTTCCAAACGTGACTATGGCAAAAAAAATGACAGTTGACCTCTCAACCCTCGCACATGTCGGGACATTTAACGTCAGGACTCTTTGCAATGTGAACTATGCTCGCCTCTATCACGTTCTGAGGCTCCTCATACAATATGTTGTATCATATCATTGATTTGAATCCATAAAAAGATGGAATGTCTATCAAGGGAGACAGAAAGAGGACATGGGCAGTAATAAGTATGAAGTTTATTGAACATGTAAACATAACATATAAACATAAACAAATAGCAAATACAAATTAAGACAAATAAATAATAAAGGACGGAACAACGGGGAAAGGCGACGCTCGCTCATGTTCGTTTGTGTGTTTTATATTTATTTATTCATTTATTTTTATTTTTATTTAAAAAAATAATAATAAAAAAAAAGAAACAGTTCGTGTATTTATTTATTTATTCATTTATTTATTTTTTCAAACATAATAAAAAAGAAAACAGTTTGTGTCATTTATTTATATTTTTTCAAAAATAAAAAAGGAAATAGTTCATGACTTTTATTTATTTATTTTTTTGCAAAATAATAAAGGAAACACTTTGTGATATTTATTTATTTATTTTTATTTTTTGCAAAAAATAATATACATACATATATATATATATATATATATATATATATATATATATATATATATATATAATATAAAAACAATAATAAAGTTTGTGTTTTTTTCTAACACAAGCTTCACTATCCACACGCACGTATATTCAAGATTTTTTGGGGGGGTAAAAAAAAAAACTTTTATCTTGTAAGTTTATTTTTTAAAGGGATACTTTTCTATATTCAGTATTAAAAAGTGAACATTTAGTTTTTAATTAATTTAACTTCATTTGTCATTTACAATTAATACCTTTAAAAGCACATTTTGCTCACTTGCTGTCAACTATAAATGACATCATACATCATTGATCACATTGATTTTTTTTTTTGAAAAGACAAGCTTCACTATCCACACGAAATTATGAATTATACAATTGGTTAAGTATTGTTGCAAAAGAACATTGTCACAAACACGAACTAACTTTTGGTGGAAATCCATTGACATATTTATTTTATTTTATTTTTCTCTTTTTAACTACAACTTTATTTTATATTTGTGTTTTTGTTTATGCGTTTAATAAACTCAGTCAAATAAAAAAAATCAATCAAATCAATTTTTGCCACCAGACATCAACGTTGAAAAAAAAAAAAAAAAAAAAAGCAGGTGGTCATCAGACACATGTAGCTGTGAGCTGCGTCTTTTTAATAAAAAAATAAAAAAAATACATATATTGTAAGAAAAAAAATGTAATGTTAATTTTTGACTTTGTTTTAATCATTATCATTAAAAGTGTAAACAAATCTAACATGGGTCATATTTAGTAAAAATGCCCTGCAATGGAATCAAACATTTGACTCTAATAAAAATAACGTTGTGCTATTTTAAGTTTTAAAGTCAAAATGAAGGTCATAAAACTAATTAGTGTAAAAATACAAATTAAAAATGGAATCTTTGAAATCTGTTTGCCCTGAATTGAAACGGTTGAAAATAATCGTCGTTGTCATTGAGCGGTTTTGTGGTGGAAAAGGTTGCATGTGGGCTGCCGCTTGATTTGCATACAGTCAAACGTCAGGCGCACAAAAACGCTTGTGTGCGCCTCGGTTCACTCTTTGACCTCCCGAGAGAGAGAAAAGCGTTTTTGTTCTCCACGCTGCTGCCGACGCAACAGTCCACTTCCTGTGTCCGCCTTTGCCGCACAAGAAGGAGGAAAATGTTCTCAAACTGACGGCCCGCGGGCCAGGCCCGGCCCCAGTACATCCGACGATGTGGCCCAAACAAGCAATTTGCTCTTTTTGGGGAAAAAAAAATGCTTCTGAAATCGGAACATTTCTTCACTTTCACAAGCATTTGTTTTTCACAAAAAGTATTATGGAGGCGAAAAAAAAAAAATGTTGTGAAAAGTGAAAGTGGTAGAGGTGGCCAGATCAATCCAAATGTCAGTATCGATATCGGATCTATACGGGCTCTAAAATATCGATCTAGTTTGGTCTAACAGATAACTGGCATGTCACAGTCGTGTGTTTCCATTAGTGTTGTTCCGATACCGATACTGGTATCGGCAGAGGTGCCAAAATTTTGCTGATTCACCTGTCGTTGGATATTTTCACTATTTATTTATTTTTTAAGTATTTTTCAAGATTTAAATACTTTTTTAAGTCACCTGTCCATGGATATTTTTACTACTCTTTCAAATATTTTTCAATTTAAATACTTTTTTTGAATCACCTGTTCATGGATATTTTCAATATTTTTTTCCAATATTTAATTATTTTTTAAGTCACCTGTTCATGTATAGTTTTTCTATTTTTTTCAAATATTTTTCAATATTTAAATACTTTTTTAGTCACCTGGTCATAGATACTTTCACTGTTTTTTTTTTGTTTTTTTTTATTTTAATATTTTTCAATATTTAAATACTTTTTTAGTCACCTGTTCATGGATATTTTCACTATTTTTTCCAAATATTTTTCAATTTAAATACTTTTTTTGAATCACCTGTTCATGGATATTTTTACTATTTTTTTCAACTATTTTTCAATTTAAATATTTTTTGGATCACCGTTCATGGATATTTTCACTATTATTTTTCAATATTTAAATACTTTTTTTGAGTCAGCTGTTCATGGATATTTTTACTACTTATTCAAATATTTTTTCCATATTTAAATACTTTTTTCCAGTCATGTGTTAATGGATAGTTTCACTATTTTTTCAAATATTTTTCAATATTTAATTACTTTTTTGAGTCAACTATTATTTTTTTGTGGAGGGACTTTTTGGTGGCATACAACATTTATACAAGCATTTTTTGGGGTTAAAAAAATGTCAATGCAATTTTGCGTCATCTCTTTGCGGATTCTCGTGTCAAAGTTGAAGCTCATTGCAGAAAACGTGAGCAGTTGCTCATTCATTGAAATATAATCTCAAAAATGATTTTCACCCTTTCAGTTGACCGCATTTTTTTTTTAGCCAAAATTGGAGTTATGTTTTCAATATGTTGCCACCCGAATGAAATCAAAATCATCGAGCAGATGCACTTCTTTCAGCTGCAGTTCCAAATCAAAACGCGTCTTTTCAGCATTTCGTCGGATTTTTAATTTCATTGCACACAAACGACAACAAGTCATTTGTTGTTATCCCGCCCGCCCGCCGATCGCACAAGAGTGCAAACGGGTCATTGATGGATCGCCCCCGAGCCGTGTAAAATGTGGGACTTGACCCCGTCAACCCCCCCCCCCCCCCCGCCCCCCGAAGTCTTTTGGGCTGTTTGGAGTGTCGGGATCAGCGCATAATGGAGGCCACTCATTTGCCAAGAGGGGGCTCGTTTGTATCGTTTGATGCCAAGTCCCCGGCCACGGACAATGCCGCCTTTCTGCCACGGTGCGAGAAACGAGCCAGCGGGGGTTCCGGGCGCGAAAGGGAGAAAACGTAAACGGGGGATTAGCCGGACTAATGCCCCGCCCTACCGACTTGTCAGTGATGTTAATTAGCGTTAATTAGGAGGCCTTCATTTAGCACCCTCGCGCTCAATAGGAAGAACGTTACTCTCGACAAGGTTGCCATGTTGAAAGTCCACACCAAAGGGTTGATTGGGAAGCAGGGAGTGACAAACGATTCCAAACACAATCACGACAACAGGATTTCGATTTACTAGACGATATATTTGACGTGTTCCCTATTCCCTCATCACTGCAGAGAGATTTTTATTTCATGGACTATATAGTTGAGCCTAAAGATGAAACGATTAATCGGTCAACAGCTCAAAAGCCAACACAGTCAGACAAAATAACTGTTATTTCCTTATGATATGGATATGGAGATATGGATTTTTATAGAGTGGACTTTATAGGGGCAGAAACGATTAATCGAGTCGTTAGGGGCAGTGTGCTGCCATAAAGAATTTGTCACAAGTTTTGAAGCCATCATCGTTTTGTGGGCTTTTTACAAGAGATTGAAACGATGAATCAACAACTCAACTTTTTAATCACCCTGCAATGATTGTTGTGGATCGAGTTTGGTGAACCGCCAATCGTGTTTGGCAACAGCGCAGACGAACGGCTCACTAAAACCGACAGGTGAATGAGTTAACAGCAAGAAGAAGAGGCAGAGAAGGTCCCCAATCAAACCCGTCATAGTTTCCTGCAGAGTACAAGCTCGCTATGTTTGTGTGTGTAACGTCAAAGTTGTTTGAATTGTCGTAACATTAACGCCAATTCCTGCGATTAGGCACGTCCCATCTGAAGTGGGAGGGGTGAAATGGGGTCCAGAAGAAGGGAGGGGGGGGTGGCTTCGGCTTGCTCGGGGGGGCATTCTTCTGTGGCCAACACCTGGTATCACTTTATTAACCCTCGCCTGTTGTGACCCCTGAGAGGCAGGGAACAGCAGAGCCCAAAAGGAGGATGGGGGTGGTGGGGGCGTGTCCAAAGGGTGTACGGACGTCAGCGCGCAGCCTTTGAAGGGGGGAAGCGGTGCGGAGCCCCTGCGATGACTTTACCAGTACTTTGACCCCCTTTGACCCTGAAGCCCCCCCCCACACCCAACCCCCCTCCAGCAGCCGAGCCGCCGACAGCTGCCGGCCGCCGTCGCGATGCTACGCTAAAGAAGACCAGCGCAAAAAAAAAAAAAAGGTCAACGCTTGGTCAGTTTTTTTTTTTTTTTTTTTTTTTTTTTTTTTTTTTTTTTTTTTATTGGGCGGGCCAACGTGTTAAAGACCACCGTCGGAGTTTTTAACTGCGGGGGAGGGGAATGTGGTCTTTTCTCTCGCCCCCTTGCACACATTTAGAGGTGAGACGAGTCGACCTGGGCGCTGGCTGGCGGCGCTTATGTTTAAGTGGCGAGGAGTTAAGTGAAGTCACGCCCCCGCCCACCCCCAGCCGGCCGCCACCTCGGGCAACAACGAGGCGCTCGCTCAGACAGCTTTCAACCTCATTTGTCTTTGCGATATGCACATTGTATGGGCCGATATCGATACATTTTCGATTGTATTGTGCAGCCCTAGTCCCTACCTAAACAGTCAAATTGACGCTACAGAATTGACTGCGTACAAACCAAAATGGCCGACTTCCCGTGTCTTTTCGGACATGTCTTCTTGCCATGTTTTTGTGGGTCTTGTCATAACAGACACGCCGACCAAATTCCACATTGCTCAGTCAAACTGCCGTCTCGTGTCTGAATGTTCACAACAATCCAAAAGACGATACTCGGCCAACGCGGGCACTCGGGACGACCTCAGCTGTCCTCGCTCGGCCCGCTCTGCGGGTAATCGCGGCCTCACGGGCGTCACAGCCGACGGGGATTAGCGCCGATCCAATCTGAAGTCGCCGTCCGAAAACCCCGCCGATTAGTCGGTGGCGCGGTCATCCATCCGGGATTTCCACAAATAGGACGTGTAAGACCTTTCCGTTCACATCAACGTCCTAATGGGGGCGGGGCTTAACGGATGGGACGGAAGCGCACTTGGCTTGAGGTGCAAGTTTGAATCTCACTCACAGGTCAAGTACGGAGTCGAAACGAGTAATATCGTCTGTGAAAGTGAATCGAGAGCTGAATGTGAACAACAGCCGCAATAGTTAGCAAGCATCGTGTGTGGCAATCACCATATTCCTGACCAATTATTAGTATTACTAACAATAAATAAATCACTTGAAATACATTTGGAGACATAAAACAGAGAAACTGTCACCGTGTAGACTTGAAAGAGACAAACAGCTGCCTAAAGAGAGGCCTAGCTAACCTTAATACGCATGCTAATTAGCATTTATGTTATCATACTTTAACTCTTTAAGCACATTTTGACAGAAAATATAACAGTACTCGGTTATGTAGTCTTTATCCTCTGCATAGAACAACTACTATTAGTGCCGTATTGATGAACTTAGAGAGGGGCTGAGACATTATGAATCCCACTGCAATATGATTGGCTGCTGTTAATTAAGAGACAAGGAATACGATATCGATATACGTAGATAGCGAGATAGATCAATAGATAGGTTTACAGATAGATATCTAGATAGATAGATAGATAATCTACAGGTAGATAGATACCGTAGATATAAATACCGTAGATATCTATATAGATCGATATCTATATAGATAGATAGATTTTTTTTTTTTTTTTTTTTTTAATTGAAGTGACATTCCTGGAGTGGTAGAAACAGAAGCCCTTGTTTAAAGGTGAACCCCCCCCGGCGCTCTGCCCACCCCCCTGCTTTTTTCATCTTTCTCGTTTTGGAGCCCGAGGGGTGAAAGGTCGAGACCTCCTCCAGCTTCAGAAACATGTCAGGTCATGCAAGCCGCATAGCTTTCCCTGTATAGCCTTCCCCATTCATGCCACACTGCTGACAAACTCGTCTTCCACACGAGGTGTGAGAGCGCGCGCGCACGCACGCACACACGGCCTAGCCGGCCAGCGTGTGACGCCTTCAAAGACACTTGGAATTTGGGACTCAAAAGCATTCCGGAGCGTGCTGACTTGGTCGAGTTTTGCCGAGCGTCATCAAGACTTCTGATTTAAATGGCAGACATTCTGTGTAGTTTTGTGGCACTCATACTTTTTGTGGGTTCTGTTTTACTGGATTTTGACTGATTTTACAAGGCGCACAGAATATTGTGTTCTATTGCTACAAAAAACATGAAACCTACCAAAACAAAGATTCTAGTCTCTTCCTCATCAGGAAAAAAAAAAAAAGTGTATTTGTATCTGTTTCCATTTTGCATAAATTAGCATTAGAATATAGCTAAGTTTCATCATTATTCACAAATCTGTTAAGAGCTTCGGGGGAACTGAGCTTGTTTTGACATGGCCCCTGGTTGATCTCTTATACTCAGCTGCCACCTGCTGGTCGTTTTAGTAATAATTTATCATTGCCTCAAACGTTCTCTGCAGTGGAGGGGCTGGATCAAAGCCTTCCGTATGCTCTAGAATAAAAAAAAAAAAAAAAACTGTATAAATACGTCTTTGGGACACTTACAAAATTTAAAATAGAACGTATTTATATGTTTTTGGGAGCAAATGAGTTAAACAAAATGACTTTGAAACAACCACTTCGAAACAAAATGGCGGACTTTGTGTGTTTTGTGGTGTTGATTTTTTTTTTTTTTTTTTTTTTTGATTCTACTTACAATAGACAAACCAAAAGATAAATCTCATGGACAAGTTCTGACAAAATCATGAGAATGAGTTTGCTTTCGAATGATCCTTTGAAATGACCAAAATGACCCCGAAACACCAACAAAGACGAATTTAGAGACAAACGGAATGACCAACATTTTTGGTCGATGTTTTTGTCTGGGTATTGAAGTAATCCGTCAAAATCATTTGGCGAATTTGCTATTGAAGGACCCCCTCACAGAAACTACCAAAAATGAACACGAAAGGAAGTCTAAGACTGTTTGATCAAATAAGATCATCAAGTAAAAAGTATCTAAAAATAAGCACAATGATCTTGTCTGACAAATTCATTTGAAGTAAAAATAACCGGTCAAGGCAAAATAAGCAAATTTAGGTTCAATTTAGGAAATTATATTTTAGTTAACACTTTGTTTTTTTGCAGTGAAAGCGTCTTTGAAGGACGGTTTTCCCAAAGACGGTTTCAAAACTCACAAGAAGAATTCTCAAGCAAGGGCGGGAGAATCCCAAATTAGACGAGTAAATAGAGCCAAATAAGATGGATGTTGCGACGGCGCCGGTACCAATCAAAACAGACTACCGGGTGGCGTCATAAATTGATCGCGGCGGACTGAAAGAAAACATCAGCCGGTTCCTCTACGTGGGATGATTTAACTGAAAGCCTTTCGCGGGAAAAACCAGGAAATAAACAGCGATAAATCCAAACGTGTCAGGAAGCAATTAGGACAAAAACGCCATCAGTCGTCCGAGAAAAGACTTGTCATATGAAAACAAGCAATTTTTTTGGGTGTGGGGGGGGGTGGCGTATCTGCTGCCAAGTGTCACAGGTCAGGAGACTGGCCGGGGCCTTCGGATAGCATCCTCGGCGCTGAGTCGGCAGTTGTGGACCGGGTCCCCGCTGGCCAGAAACGACAAAATGGATCCTGCAGACGGCGAGCTGACCTTCGGTTCGATCAAGCAGCGCATCCGTCGTCAAAACGTCGACGGGAAAAAGAAAGTAGAAATGTCAAACCGTACCACGATTAGGACCAAATACAGCCGTAACTCCACGTACAGTAGGGATGCAACAATATCCAAAACATCACGATATGATAATTATCACGATATGATAATTATCACCCCCTCCATTGCACATCCTGCTATTTTAAATCGATTTTTAGATCATTATCATTCTATTGTGTCCTCTCCGTCATTCACTTGCATTTACCTAACCTATGCTAGCCTTCTGATTGGTTAGTGTTAGTCAGCTGATCAGGAATCAGGAATTGTTGTCGCGCCGTGTATGACGAGTAAAGTTTAAAGTGATACTTGATTCATTGACCCATTTTCAGCAGTTAAAAGTTCAGATTTCGTCCACAATGAATGTGGTAACTTCATTATTTTTGATGTACAATGAATATCTTTAAAAAGTAAACGTTCTACTTCCTGACAACTGATGATGAGATCACCTGTGCTGAGGATGTAGGTAACGGCCACTCATGGCTTACCTACTTTCTGGGTTTGTTCATTAAACTGAGCCGTGATTGGTCGCTACTTACTTCCTCAGCACAGGTGATGTCATCATCAGGCGACAGCAAGTAGAAAAACGACTTTTTAAAGGTACTAATTGTACATGGAAAATAATGAAGTTACCACATTAATTATAGACAAAATATTCACTTTTTACTGCTGAAAATGGATCAATGAGTCAAGTATCCCTTTTATATTAAGAATGAATCCGTCTCCATCCCGCCTTTTCATTTTATAGTTTCCCCTTAACCACCGACGTTCCGCTACGTGTATTTGTCGCAAGTTTCTGAGTTTTTTTCTCACAAATTTGCCACTTTACAAAGTCGTGTTAAATTTGCCACGTTATAAAGTCGGAATTTTCTCGGAATGCTACCCCCCCATCTGGGGAAAAAAATAAATATTTCTACGTGTCCCTAATACGCCGTCGTACAATTGGATATTTCTGTTGCGGATTCCACTTCTTGTCTGTCTGTCCTTGGAATGTAACCCCCGCGATAATCGAGTGAACGACTGTTCATGCCATGTACAGTGATAAATCTAAAGTGTCAGCAAGTAATTAGAAAAAACACCATCACCCCCCCCCCCCCCCCCCCCCCAAAAAAAAAAAAAAAAAAAAAGAAAAGTCATATGAAAACAAGCATTGTGTGTGTGTTTGGGGGAATCTGCTGCCAAGTGTCACAGGTCAGGAGACTGGCCGGGGCCTTCAGATAGCATCCTCGGCGCTGACTCGGCAGATGGGACCGGCCGGCGGCGGATAAACAAAATAACCAAATAAATCTTGGGGACACCGAGATGCTGGGGGTGGGGCCCTCCCACACCCCCCCACACCCCCCCCCCCCCCCCCCCACCTGGAGGGGGTCAGAGCAGGAACAGATAAATCTTCGCTGCGCCACGCTTGCCGCTAACCTCTTAATCAACCCCAATCGGCCGTCAGGAAACGCGGAGGGCCCTCGAAACGGGGGGGGGGGGGGGCTTGCGCGTGCCGAGGAAACGCCGCCAACGTCAATGTCGGCCAGCTGGACCTATATCATTAGCGAGCGTCTTCGAAAAAATAAAGATCGAGGTAGTGTTAATTTCGTCAACGAAAACAAAACAACATACATTTGTCACTGGACTAAAACTAGACGAGACTCGACGAAAACCCTCATTAATAAACAATAACTGGGACTAAATCATGATCCATTTTTCACTGACTAATGGTGAAAGGCTAAAAAGAAAAAAAAATATTATTTATTTATACTTATATTAATCCAACGGCTATAACATTCCAACAATAATGTTAAATGTGACTGCTGGCTAACTTGCTAGCTGTTAGCATGAAGCCATAGTAGCCACTGTAATTGTGTGTCGTCTGCAAGAAGTTCTGCACAGTACAATAACAATACGGTTGCTACGGTCAAAATGAAGTTTTGAAAATATGTTATTGCAATCAATACATAACAAAATGCAGGTGTGCTGAAAAGCAAAATAAAGCCATCATTTTGAGAGAGAGAAAAAAAATACTGAAAATGCAATACTTAAACTGAAACCCTCCCACACTTACCAGCTACTCAAGTCAAGTCAAGTCAGCTTTATTTATATAGCATTTTATCACATAAAGAAACAACTCAAAGTGCTTTACAAAACAAACAAAAACGGAAAAAAAAAAGTCTAAGTACGCTACTTAAATATTTTTTTCCAGTGAACACCAAGTAATATGGGTTAGGATTAGTTGGGTCAAGTCAAGTCAAGTCATCTTTATTTATATAGAGCTTTAAAATAGCCGTATGCTGCCGCAAAGCGCTTTACAGAAGAAACACAACTAAACAAACCGATTTCATAAGTTGCTTCTCCTGCCCGACTTGATCAGAAGCCTCCAGCGCGTATCGAGTTTCACTTTAATTATTGGCCCTCGCAAAGCCCTCTCAAGAGGCCCACTTGGTCAGAGGGCCGCGGTGGAATCCCCCTAAATAGTGAGTCGGGGGGCTAATTGGCCGGCAGGTAAGGTTACATGTGACAGCAATTAAAGCCGAGCGCCTCTGGGCAGCTTCACCCAAAGTGGCCTTTATGGCCTTTTTTTTTTTGCTGCTCATGGAGGTTCTCCAGCAACACAATCTTAATGTGCAATCCATCCCATATAATAACGACAAGTATAAGACTAGGGATAGAAAAATATTTCAAATATCAGCCCCCCACATCACTTGCAACCAAATTGGCCGGACGCATCTATCAGAACAGGACGCACAAAAAAAGTTTCAAAGACCTGTAACCGGAATTGAACAGGAAGTCCACCATTTTGGCAGACGTCTTTTTTATTATTATTATTATTATTATTATTATTGGACAAACAAAAAAATATCACAAGGACCTGTACTAGAAATTGAACAAAAAGTCCACCATTTTGGGCTCAAACCAGCCATTTTGGGTGAATTCCAATGTTTGTACTTAAAAATAGTTTGCCCCCAACACCACTTTCACCAATAGATGTGAAATTGGGCAGATGTGTCTTTAATTATTGGACAAAAAAAAAATCACAAGAACCTGTATTAGAAATTGAACATGAAGGCCACCATTTTGGCTCAAAGCAGACATTTCGGGCAAATCCCAGGACTTTTAATTGATTTTTTTTTTTAAATTTTTTTTTATTGTTTTTGAACTCAACTTTACCGATGGACGTGAAACTGGGCAGATATGTCTTTCATTATACCAAAAAAAAATTCTCAAGGACCTGTACTAGAAATTCAACAGGAAGTCCGCCATTTGGGCTTGAAGCAGCCATTTTGGGTCAATTCTAAAGTTTGTACTTTGACACTAAAAACACTTTTCCCCCAACACCAATTTCACATTAGCATTTGTGCGGTAGCTAGCGATGACCATTTAAGGTAAACAATGACCACCATTTATGTTGCATTCAAGGATGGTGGGAAGTCGGATATAACCGAATTGTTTTGTCCCAGTGCCAACCTGAATGTGTTTGAGGCGAAAGTAAACAACTAAAAATGGCGGATAACTACTCATTAGTTAATATCTTCTGTACATATACATTATTGGACAACAACAAAATTAGCCGATGCTAAACTTTTAGCAAACGTGATGAGCATTTGAGCGCTAGCTAGCGATGACCTTTTAAGGTAAATAAACACTGATCACCATTTATGTTGCATTCGAGGACGCTCGTAAGTTGGATATAACCGAGTTGGTTTTTCCCACTTCTGACCTGAAAGCATTCGAGGCGAAAGTAAACAACCAAAATTTCCGAGTTCAAGACAACACTTCCTGGTTTGAACTCGGAGAAGTCCGACTTCCGACTATCCTCGAATGCAGCATAATTTCACCAATGGACACAAAATGGGGTGAACGTGTCTGAGATACACGGAAAGTCTCAAAGACCCTTTTGGGATTGAACAGGAAGTTTTGTCGTTTTGGCTCACATCAAGCAGTTTTGGGTGAATTCCAAGGCTTGCCCTTTGACATGTTGATGCTAAAAATAATTAGATGAGTCCGTATGAAATATGGTGAGCATGTCAATCATAACAGGATGCACCAAAAAAAAAAAAAAAAAGTCTCAGAAATGTCAACAGGGAGGCGGCCAACTAAACGACATCATGTTAAGGAGGGGCTTTGAATTGGACTATTTAATATTTTTTACATAAATGAAGCATTTCTAGGTGTGTTGTTTTTTAAAACTTCGCCTAAATGTTTTAATGAGTTTGTGCGCCGCTTTCTGTGTCCCAACCTGAGACATATCAGGCATTTCCAACATGTTAACCATCATAATTGCATAACCAAATGTTCCAACTAGTGGTGTCAGGCAATTAAAATTTTTAATTGAAATTAATTCACATTCAATAGTTTACTCACAATTAATCGCTAATTTTTATATCTGTTTTAAATGTACAATTGTACAAAAGTTTTCATACTTCTTGTTTACATAAGTGAAAAAACATGAATATAAATAATATAAATAAATATAATAATAATAATGATAAAATAAAATATGAATTTTATATATATATATATATATAAATATATATTAAAAAATATATAGTATAATAATATAATTATAATAAATATATAATTCTTGAAAAATAAAGTATAATAATAATAATTAAATGAAATTTGTAAGATGGCGACAGCTCAGTGCATTTTTCTTTTCATATTAAGAGCTATCCATAGATAGCTCTCATATGTTGGATTATAATCTTCAACACGAATTAACTGTTTTTATTTTGAAATTATACACGTTTTTAAAATTGTAAAATACAACTTGACTCCAGTCTCCACAAATATATGCATGACTGTTAAATTTATTACTGCTAAATTTTGACATGGACGTGCCTGCTACGTTGCGACTGGAATTCCCCCGCATGACAGGCTTTCCAAGTAATAATTTGCGCATGAATAAAATTTGTGGCGTTAAAGGAACTTTTGATGAACTCAAAATTAACCCGCCAATTTTGACACCCCAAGTTCCAAATCAGTCGAGCAAAATGCATGTGAGGACTTTCTCCCGCTTGGTGTCATTTTGAGACAAGAGCAAAATTGAGCAGCTCACTCACCTCCACTTGACAAATGTGTGAAAACGATCCGCTTCTTCTTGTTAATGACATTTACAGACAAATTCAAAAGTCCCCTAAAGGCAACACTTTCTCAAATGGCCGACAATTTGGTGAAGCCACCTTTTGTTGTTTGCGCTTCTTGTTGCAATATTTTTGTCTCTTTTGTCCAAAAGTGGCTTCTTTAACGAGGACTTAAGACTTTAAACATAAATAAATAAAAAAGTGAACAAATGCTAGTCATTTGTGTATTTTTTTATTTTTTTTTTACCATACATTTTGGTTGAACTAGACTAAGTGCAATTTCAGGGGAAATTGCGTGGGAATGCTGAAATCGGAATGCTAATAGCTGAATGCTAAGATTTGAATGCATGTCGAATGTTTATGAAGTAAATTGAGAGAGAGATATGAAATGATGACTTCCTGGTTACTGGACCATGCACTTTATCAACTGTACCACCGAGCAGTATCAGACACCTGGTAATGATGATAACTTATTAGAATAAAAATCACCATAACTTATGTGACATATATATAATATATGTCATATTATATATGTATATAATATATATATATATATATATATATATATATATATATATATATATATATATATATATACATATATATATATATATATAATTTGAAATAAAAAGCCTTTGTGTATTATTTTTGTTTCTTTTCATTGGTTGAAACTTTGCGAAAACAAAAATATATATTTATAATTTTTTTAATTAAATGAATTAAGCGTCTTTGAAAACTGTAAGAATCGTCATTATTCAACTTTTACAATTAACGGTATAACTCTCTTATGCAAACTTGCTCCAAAAACGGCACAAATAAAATTAAAAAAAAAAAAGTTAGGCGATATTTTCATTTATATGTAAATTGTTGAAGTATTAACCCACTTTAGAAGCTGTACAATA
Organism: Festucalex cinctus; assembly: GCF_051991245.1. Taxonomy (NCBI): domain Eukaryota; kingdom Metazoa; phylum Chordata; class Actinopteri; order Syngnathiformes; family Syngnathidae; genus Festucalex; species Festucalex cinctus. The sequence goes on from NC_135417.1 coordinate 6,842,612, forward strand.
ATAATGATGATGATTTATTTTTTTTTTTTTAAAGTTGAAAATAGAATTTATTTTATTTTTTTTTAAATCTTCCAATCCAAATTTCTCCTCCTTCTAAATGAACTCGGGGCTCCACTGGAGACCCCCAAATGCCCCCCCCCCAATCCAATCCTGGGCCGACCCCCTTTACCAAAAGTGGGAGGGGGCGGGGTCTTGAAGCCTGCCCTTATATGGCACTCATACCTTTATATGGCTCCCTCTACTGGAGGGGGCGGGGTGACGCCACGCCCCCTCCCTCCCTCCTTCCTAATGTGCGCTTTTTTCTTTTTTTTTTTTTGGACTGTGGGAGGCGACGCGCGTTTGTTGCGGGAGCTCGTGCGCGTTTTCGGGCCGGTTTTATTTGAACGCACGCTAGGGAGCGCACAGCCACTCAGTCAGCCACTTCAGTCAGTCAGTCAGTCAGCATCGAGGAGTGCACAAGCAGCGCGACGTGGACGTGGATGTGGATCGGACTCGGGACTAACTACTGGACGACAAACGTGCTGGAATCTTTTGGACTCCTCGTTTTTCCCGGGACGCGGGTTCGGACGTGTTTATGGATCGGTGCGAGGCGGCCGGCCAGCACCGGGACATCATCATCATCATCATCCGTCGACACTCCTCGCGCGGTCATGACTGACTTGTGAACTTTGACCCCCCCCCACCCACAAAAAAAAGAACCGCGCAGCGTTTCCTCACTCGCCAGCTTCTTTTTTTTTTTTTTTTTTTTTCCCCAAAAAGTGTCCGCGCAGGTTAGCATGGCAATGGTAGTAAACCAGTGGCCAGAGAGCATTTCCGCCGAGCCGGGCTCGCAGCTGCAGCTTTGCGGCGGCCAGGACCCGAGCGTCGTCGTCGGTGTCGGCGCGCCCGGGACGCCCGCCGCCGGCTCCATGACGCCGGGCAACGAGGCGCTGTCCGGGGACAAGGTGCCCAACGTGGACTGCATGGTGTGCGGGGACAAGTCGAGCGGCAAGCACTACGGCCAGTTCACGTGCGAGGGCTGCAAGAGCTTCTTCAAGCGCTCCGTGCGCCGGAACTTGTCGTACAGCTGCCGCGGCGGCCGCGACTGCCCCATCGACCAGCACCACCGCAACCAGTGCCAGTACTGCCGCCTCAAGAAGTGCCTCAAGGTCGGCATGAGGAGGGAAGGTAAGCAAGCGCGTGGCGTGGCAGCTGCGCGTTTGGGTTGGTTGGTTGCTTGCTTGCTTGGTTAGGTAGCTTCGTTTTCAGCTTCTTCTTCTTAACCGCAAAAAAAACAAAAAAACAAAAACGATCACCGGGACCGCTTGAGCACATCAAGAAAACAAAATAAATACATACAAATGAAATAAATAATAATAAATAACAATAAAGATATAAAATAAAAAATATATCTAAACTTTTTTCGTGTTGTAAAACCCAAAAATAACAATAACATGCTTTTGGGGGGAAAACATAAGCAGTGAAATAAACATGCTGCTGACCTTTGAACTTTGTAATTATTAAGTTTATACGTGCGTTTTTTTTTCATTTTTAACCATCAAGTGACAGCTCAACCATTAAATACATAAATAAAAATAAATAATAATCATATAAATAATAATTATATAATATAATCATATAAAAAAATATTTAAAAAATATATATAAAACTTTTTTTTTTTTTTTTTTTTTTTTACCCAAATAACATGCTTTTTTTGGGGGGGGGGGGCATGAGCAATGAAATAATAAACATGCAGCTGACATTTGAACTTTGTAATTTTTTTTACCAAGTGACAACTCAACCATTAAAGATTAAAGCTAATATTTATTTATGAAAAATGCAGATTTTTGTTGAAACTGTCCTAAGTTAATATCAATATCAGGCTTCATTACACTTGTGAAACTTTTTAAAGGGTAAAAATTGTCGCTTTAACTCACTATGAATATATTTTAACCTGGTTGCCATAGCGATAAGTAGCAGCACTTTTTATTTATCCAAAAAAAAGATAATGACTAGTGGTGTTAAATAAAATAAAATAAAATAAAATAAAAATAAATAAAAAAAATAAAATAAAAATCGATTTGGCAATATATCGTAATTTTACACCGCGCAATTCTCGAATCGATTCAATAGGCGGCCAAATCGATTTTTAAACGTCCATTTTTGATGGAAAAATATTCATAAAACGTTAAGCATGGAAGAATGTTTTATTAATAGAACATTAAAACTTCAGATTTTATTTCAATGCTGTTCAAACACAGTTATAAGACTGAAATTTCAGATAAATAACACATTTTCATACAAATCTCACAGTGTACATGTACAGGTTTACTGATTAGAATTTTCTAAATTTGAGTTAAAAAATCGCAAAAATTGACTTATAAATTCATATTGGGATTAATCGGTTTTGAATCGAATCGAATAATGACAAGAAGCCATCCAGCCCCTCCCAATTCCATTAATTTTTATTTATTTTTTTGTTTTGCCCAAAACGTTGTTTCGATCCGTTTTGTGGCAACATGGCTACTCTTGTGTTGCATTAACAACGGGTCACTCGGCGCCAAAAGCAGAGTAGCAGCAAACGTGTTGGTCGGTGAAAAAGGGGGGGGGGGATTTGCCCCCCTTAATTGGTCATTATTATTAATTGGCACTCTTTTCAACTTTTTTTTTTTTTTTTTGTGAGGGTGGCTCACATCCAGATGCAAAATCAGAATTGATTTACACTCATAATCACCTCATCGTATTACTGTGTTATGTACATTCAAACAAAACAATTGACCCCGCCTCAAAAATATTTCTCAGCTCATGATCAATATTTTGAAAACTTTAAGATCACTTCAAACTCAAAAAAAAAAAGAAAAAAAAGAAAAAAACGTCAAACCTTCCGGCTCAACTTGGCTCCTCCCCCGACATATCACTTCATCGTACTTCCTTGGCACCAATTCCTCGCTTTGCTTCCCGCTTGCGTGTTGGCCGGCAGTACCCGCAGAAAAACGTGGCTTTGCTTCGGGTATACTTGCACTTTTTCACGTAAGCGCCACAAAATTAGTCCGTTCCGCCATTTAGGGGCCATAATTGGCCCCGGGGCCGCCAGTTTGCAAGTGAGTGTTCACGGGGGTCACTCAAGGACACCTCGGAAGTTTTCTTAAAGGGATAGCAGCCTCGTTTTTTTTTGTTTTTTTTGTTCGCTTCCCCCCCCTCTCTCTCTCTCCATTGAAAAGGAAGCGAGGCGTCACCTGAGATGCTCCCGCCTGCTTTCCAGGTCACGCGTTGCGCGTGTGTGCGTGCGTGCCTCGTCGGTCGCCCACAAGCCACACGAACTCGGTCATGCTCGTCCCCGAGGAAATCTCCTGATGAGCTGCGCTCTTACCACTGCTGGAGAAAAAAAAAGAGAAATAATAAAGCGTCAGCAACACAATCTGGTCATGTGATCAAAAAAAAAAAAAAATGAATGGCAGCACTCAAAGAAAGTCCAATTATTCAAACATATTATTTTTAATATGTCCAATAATCTGCTTGAACACATGACAGGAATGAAAAAAATATATATATATTGTGACAATAGTTGTTGTGATGGTATGTCGTGTGATTTCTTTTTTTCATACTGTGTCGAGTAGAAAAAAAGAAATTGGTCGGGCGAAAATGTTCCGCAGGGTTCAATGCTGGGCCCTCTGCTGTTTTCACTTGCAGCTGCTGCCCCTGGTGGCAGTGGTGTGAGTTACAAGCGTTACCAGCTTGTCAAATTTTACTAATGTCATAAAAATAGAGATGTTTTTTTTTTTTTCAAAAATACATTTTCAGCTGATTTTTACTGGTCATTTGTAGGGATGTGACTACATATCACGATACAATATCTTTTTATTTCTATTTAACACTGTATCTTCTTTGAAGAATTTTTTTTCCCGAGCATTAAAAAAAATAAAAATAAATAAAGTTGTGAGTGTTGATTGAGGTCGCGTTTTTTGCTCACTGGCCAGTAAACAAAAAGCACATGAAACGACAAAATAAATAAATAAATAAATATTCGGAATTGATGGAAACATGAGAAGCGCTTCATTTGAATAAAGCGGAACCATTTTCCTTTTTTTTTTTTTTTTTAATTTGTGTGTGTGTGTGTGTGCTGGTGCATTTGAGGTCATCGGGATTAACGAGCGTCCCGAAATCCTCTTTGCCGTCCCGCCTGGTGTTTATCAACACTGGCAGTGTCGGGGGGCCCCGGGGACAAATGGACGTGTTGCTGAACAGGAAGCGGTCTCGTCTTTTAAACGGCTTCCGTGGAAAAAATAAAATAAACAATGTCCGCATGAATATTTGAGCGCGGCGGTGCCATCATTATTTTATGGCGACATCCACGCTCGGTTGAAGCTCTGACGGACGGACGGCAGACGACTCGAGATGTTTTGGACTCGAGTCGACAAGAATCCAATCGAGTCGATTCATCGATGACGTTGGTAATCCACTTCAGTCAGTCGTGGTTTGCGCTTTTGAAAGTTTTATGTGCGGAATTCAACTTGGCGTTGTCTTGCTGAAATGAGCCGGCAAGCAATGTTCATTTTGACAAATTTTTATTTAGTTTTAGTTTAGACTAAAATTAATAATCGTTTTAGTCATCATTTAGTCATCTGATTTTTAGTTTTAATCCAATTATAGTCGACGAAAATAGCCATTTTAGTCGACAAAAAAAAGAGCAATTTTAGTCGACTAAATTGACAATTTAGTCGTAATGTAGTCATCTGATTTTGTTGTTGTTGTTGTTTTAGATGAATTTTAGTTGACAAAAAAGAGCACTTTTATTCGACGAAATTGACAGTTTAGTCATAATTTAGTCATCTGATTTTTATTTTAGTTTCAGTCCAATTTTATTAGACGAACATAAAGAGCCATTTTAGTCGACAAAAACAGAGCAATTTTACTCGACGAAATTGATAGTTTAGTCATAATTTAGTCATCTGATTTTATTTTTAGTTTGTCCAATTTCAGTTGACGAAAATAAAGAGACATTTTATTCAACAAAAAAAGAGCAATTTTAGTTGACTAAATTGACAGTTTAGTCATAATTTAGTCATCTGATTTTATTTTACTTTTAATCCAATTATAGTCAACGGAAATAAAGAGCCATTTTAGTCGACTAAATTGACAGTTTAGTCGATATTGAACTTCATCTCAACTTTTATATAGAAAATGATAACACCTATTTGTAACTAGTTTTGACAAGAAATTAAAATTTCGTTTTAGTTATCGTCTTTTGACTAAAATTAATTCAAATTTTACTCATCATTTAGTCATCTGGTTGTATTTTAGTTTTAGTACAATTTATGGAACAATTAATCAAATACTTCCTCATCTTTATGTAGTGATTTTTATGTAGAGCTGAAACGATGAATCAAAACACCTAACTCGTCGTTATATGTAGGGACAAAACAAATATTTATTTCTTTAACTCATTTGCTCCCAAAAACGTATAAATGCGTTCTATTTTAAATGGTTAAGTGTCCCAAAGACGTATTTATACGTTTTGTTTGTTTTTTGTTTTTGTTTTTATGCTAGAACATACAGAAGGCTTTGATGCAGCCTCTCTACTGCAGACAACGGGTGAAGCAATGGCAGTAATTACAAAAACGGCCAACAGGTGGCAGCAGAGTATAAGAGATCAACCCGGGCCATGTTGCAAAACAAGCTGTTTTATTCTAATGCTAATTGCTGCAAAACGGAAACAGAAGAAGAAAAGACTTTAATCTTTCTTTTGGTAGGTTCCATGTTTTCATAGCAATAGAACAAAATATTCTGTGGGCCTTGCGAAATCAGTCTAAAACCAGTAAAACAGCCGTGAGCGAAGGGGATTGCTTCAATTAAATATGTACTCAAGTAAAGTTCCTGGAAAAAATGTACCCAAGTAGAAATGTCAAGTATTTGTACTTGTTCTTTTCCACCAGTGATCTTCCAGGAATGTTTTATTGGTTTGGAAAGCCGTCAAGCCGCGTGTTGACCAGAACCTCCCCCAAGGCAACCGGGATAAAGACGCCATTCGTCAGCCGCAAACAGTGCGACGGATTTTGTCTGTTAAATAATGAGCGTGTTCGAGTGTGTTTGCTTTGATATCGCTTTGACATTTCCAGTCGACACGCTAAAAGTTTAATGACCTCTTCGCATGGAGAAGATTCCGCGTTGGCTTCCCACCCGCCCCGAGGGGCACGTCTGACCTCCTCATATCGAGAAAGGATGACATGGAGAATCGGGGGCAACGGCGGGCGTGTCTGCGGGCGGGCGGTCCTCGTCTAACCTCGCACAACCGCCGCTTGTTTTCCTCCAATGTTTTGCATTTGCCCGCAAGAACTGGAAAAAAAAAGATGCCATGATAGGAAACAAAAAAGTTGCCGTGATGACTGGACGGGAAGCCAAAGTAACAAACAAAACCGCTAATGCTAATGCTTATTCTAGGCGTCAAAATGTTGCCTTGATGCTAACGTCTGAGTTGCTATGCTACGGCAGATCAATTTATTAAATCGCAGGAGGCTAGGAAACAAAACAAATTGGCGTGACGACTAGATGGGAAGAAAAAAAAACAACAACCTTGTGATAAGCTTTGAAATCTAGTAAGATAATTAATTTATTTATTTGTTTTAGTTAATATGCCTTACAAACGACTTATATAAACCACACGAGGCTAGGAAACAAAAAAAAACAAAAAAAAAATGGCATGACGACTCGATGGGGTGCAGAAGTAACAAAACATTTTAAAAATGTCAGGATTGAAAATGTTTGCATTTCTGTTGCTGTATCATTACGATGTATTCAATTATGGAGGACCAAAACTGACGAAATTCTAAGTAAATAAATAAATAAATGACTAAATCAATAAATAAATGACTAAAAGTGAAAATAAAAATGGTTAGAAAATATATATATAATTCGAAAATGATATAAAAAAAATTATATGAAAATAAAAAGAACAATAAATATATACATAAATAAATACATTTCTATTTAATTTTTGAATTATGTTATTTTCTTCTGAGGTCTCCGGTTCGAGTCCAGGCTCGGACCTTCCTGGGTGGAGTTTGCATGTTCTCCCCGTGCCCGCGTGGGTCTTCTCCGGGTACTCCGGTCTCCTCCCACATTTCAAAGACATGCATGGCAGGTTAATTGGGCGCTCCGAATTGTCCCTAGGTGTGCTTGTGAGTGTGGATGGTTGTTCGTCTCTGTGTGCCCTGCGATTGGCTGGCAACCAGTCCAGGGTGTCCCCTGCCTACTGCCCAGAGCCAGCTGAGATAGGCGCCAGCAGCCCCCGCGACCCTTGTGAGGAATAAGCGGTCAAGAAAATGGATGGATGGATGGATGGATGTTATTTTCTAACCCAAGACAGGACTGCCCCTCTTATTTGAATAACATTTCGACTTTCAGTACGGACCAAAACTGCCAATTTGAAAAATAAATGACTAAATAAGTAAATGACTAAATAGATAAATAAATAGATAAATAGATAAAAGTGGAAATAAAAACGGAAATAAAAAATACAGTATAATTTAAAAAAAAATACAAATGTATTTATTTATGTATGTATATATTTATATATATTCTTTTTATTTCCATTTATATTTATTTTTTGGGATAAAATTTTCAAATTAGTACATTTTTTTTATATCCATTTTTATTTGTACTTTTAGTCATTTATTTAGTCATTTGTTTTTTATTTATTTATTTAATCATTTATTTATTTTGAATTTTGGCAGTTTTGGTCCTGCATATTCAATCACATCTACGAAGCTACAAAACCAAAAGATGACACGATGACGAGATGGGAAGCCAAAAAGTGACAAACAAAACACATTTTAAGAACAACCACTGTCAAGATTTGAAACGTTGACCTCGTTGTGACATTGTCGTTTTTGTGTTGTTGTCAATAATGAACTCACACTCTTGATGACTAAACGGGAAGCGAAGGAAACAAATCGACATTTTAGAACACAACATCACGATTCGTAATGTTGCCATAATCGTAAAGTTACCAGAAAGTGCTAATTAATTACACCAAACATGTGAGGCTAAGGAAAACACTCCCCGAAGTCGATGCTAACTTCCCAGTAGCATATGCTAACCTCCTGTTTGCACTAGGCTAGCGATGTTTTAAAAATGATGCGTGCTCTGTATTTAAATATAGAGTGGATGTCATTCTTTAACGTGTATTTAATTTTACAGTTAACTCCAACTGCGGTTGTCATTAAACAACTAAAAAGATCGATTGGGGGCAACAGAATAACATATGCTACACACTTGCTAGTTGCTAATGCTACGCAAAGCAAAATGGTGAATCCAGGGTACTTTCATTGCATCGGAAACTTCGGCTTTCCTTGATAACGTTTTAAGGGGGAAAATGATCAGCCATTTAGCTCAATTGGCCGATTGTTTTGGGCTGATATTTGAAAGCCAATAATCGGCCGATTCGATCGGTTGGGCCCTATTTGGCACATTAATTTACGAGTTAAAAAAAACTGTATTAAAAGTATCGATTGATGGTTTTATGAATTGATATTGGGCTATGAAAAGGACTATCGATTCGATATCGATATTTTAGACCCTACTGGACACGTCCGGTGGATGGAGCGAGGTTCCCCAAGCGTGCTAAAAGTTAGCGTGTTGCGCGCTTCTCATATCCGGCTTGTCACTACTTGCCTGCGTTTCCTTCCCCAACAAGAGTCAGCAGGCTGCTCGCCTTTTGTTTGATTTGGTCACACTTGACATTTAAATGTGACGAGATTGAGCTCGGAGCCTCGGGCTTTTTTTTTTTTCTTTTTTTTTTTTCTTTTTTTTTTGTGCGCTTCCGCTGCTGTTGAGCTCTGTCTTTCTGCTCTCTTTTTTTTTTTCTTCCCCCCCTCCCTCCATTGTTTGTACAAGGAAGTTAATCTTTAGCCGTTTGGACGCTCGTTTCAAATGTGAGAAAAATCAAATAGATGAAAAGGAACGATTGCGTCCCCAAATTGAAGCGGTGTGCGCGCGAGCAGCGGGATCCGCGCCCGTCGCCTCCCGTGCGTGACCCATATTGAGCCAACAGCGGTGCCCAATGTAGGTCAAGCAAAACTAAAACATTCATAGCAGACACAGCCAGGTCCAAAGTCCAAATTGGACGGGGGGGGGGGGGGGGGGGTTATCGTGGGATCTCCACCACATCCCACCGCTGTGACGCTAACAGTTGTTACGTTAGCATGCTCATTTAGCATGTGACAAATCACGACACTTGACCCCCGCGTAGCCAAAATCAAATTCGCTTTTCAGTTTCAACTTCCTGGTTTGCCAAAAAAGCAAAAAAAAAAAACAATTCTCATATTCACGTTTAGATGTTTCACTTTGCTATCGATATTTGAAATGGATTATTAGCAGGTCGATCCCTCTAAATTGTTCGCTAGTCTCTTGGGTTAAAATTGAGGAAAATCATAATTAAAAGCATGTAAAAGACCGGCCCACCGGGCGTCTGCCCTGTACGCCAGATGGCCAGTCCAGCCCTGGCGAGGAATCATTTCAAAGTTTTGGATCGTCAATCTTCCGATTTGTCCTTTTCTGACCTTTTTATTTATTTATTTTTTTCTCGGGACTTTACATGTTTTTATGCTTTGCTTGAGTGTTTTTCACTCAGTTTGCGCTTGCTGTCGTTTGTTCGGGAAGGTCAAACGACCGTGACCGCCCGACCAAACGACCGACTGGCAGCACTCCTGCAAGCTGACGAGCGCGTTTAAAAATAGCTGCACGCGTTTTGTGTGCTTCCCGTCAAACGACTCGCAACGAGCGAGTGCGTGCGTGCGTGCGTGCGTGAGCGTCCCGTGAATCGCAGCCAGCCGCTCGCTTTTACTAATTAATTCAGGAAGTGGCTGACAGACGCCGGCAAACGACATCCTCGCAGCAAAACAACAAAAAAAAGTTGCTCACGCCATGCTTTCTCTCGCGTGTGTCACGGCGCCCCCTCCTGACTCATAATTGACCCCAAATTCTTCTTCTTCTTCTTTGTTTGGGTTCCACAAATCTTGACTGAATGCGTGTCACGTGAGCCGATGCGGTCATGACCAGTTTTCATTTTAGGGTGAAAGATTCTGGAAAAGTCATTTAAAGCAACAATATGCGACAAATTGGCTTTAATTGAACAGTTTTGAAGTCATGTTGACGTTCAGCTGACTTTAGCTTACCAATTGTTTAATTTGCAACATCAGTGGACCAGCCAGGACATCGCTTAGTAGGGCTGTGCAATTAATCGAAATTCAATTCTTATTTCAATTATTACACTCCACAATTACAATATCAGCATAATTGTTAAAAAAAAAAAGATGAATACTATTTTTTGAGTTGTTTAAATGAATACATTTGCACTTTTTTTTATTTTATTTTAAAGTAATTTAATACATTTTGTTTCATCCAATGGGAACTTGCATAATTATAGTGTTTCAAATAATTGTATTTGTCTTAATATATATATATATATTTTTTAACTATGTTTAAAATTTTCTTGTTTTGTACCAAAATATAAATAATCGTGGGTCTTCTCCGGGTACTCCGGTCTCCTCCCACATTCCAAAGACATGCATGGCAGGTTAATTGGGTGCTCCAAATTGTGCCGAGGTGTGCTTGTGCGTGTGGATGATTGTTCGTCTCTGTGTGCCCTGTGATTGGCTGGCAACCAGTCCTGGGTGTACCCCGCCTACTGCCCAGAGCCAGCTGAGATAGGCGCCAGCACCCCCCGCGACCCTTGTGAGGAATAAGCGGTCAAGAAAATGGATGGATGGATGAGTATTTTTTTGTCATAAAAATATTCAGAAAAACGGGATTAAACATTCTTTAAAAAAAAAACAGGAAAAAAATATTTCAAAACCAAAGCACTACCTTTTTCTGAGTTTTTTTGTTTGTTTGACTTCTTCACTCACTCATTCACACACCTAAGCTTCTGTGAGTGAGTGAGTGAAAAAAAAAAATAATTCCGTGTGTGCTTTCAAATTGCAGCGGGAGTGACGTCACTCAGCCGACACGTTCGCCCGGCTCCGTTTGCGACACGCCACCCCCCCGCTCTGCGATTGGCTGGATGGTTGTAAACACTGTCTTTCCACTGAAACGTCCCGCTGTTTACAAAACAACCACAAAATGGCAAAATACAGGCTGGGGAGGGTGGGAGTTTAGGACGAAATTACCACAAAAGATGAACAAAAACACAGATGTGTAGACTGAGAGAAAGTTAAAGTGTGTACATCCTGTATTTAAAAAGTGCATTTTCCTGAGTGAATCCGGCAGACAGCCCCTTTAACTTTAAGAAACAGCACTTCCTCTTGCCCCAATCACTTGCGTGTCTTTCACTGACCTGTATATGACTGGATAGCTGTAATTCCGCCAGCTAGTCTGACACGCCGGCTAATCCGGGGCGGTCAGGCCGGGCGTGCGACGGTGCTCTCTGCCAGCTGCCGTTCGTTGGAAGTGGCAGCTGGAAGGTGTCCCCGTGCAACCTCCTGCTTGCTGCCCTCTTTTTTTTTTTTTTTTTACGAGGTACCCAGAGGTTCCCATCCCCCGACTGTTACATATAGTTGCTTTATTTGATTTTTTTTTTTAAATTGTCATTTGATGTGTTAGGCACACACTTGGGAACACGAGTTTGAGGGATCCTGGCGTGTCCATCAATCAATCAAATAATTTTCAATTAGTTTTTTAATGATTATTTTTATTATTATTATTTGATTTTATTATTAGTAATTTTTAAATTATTTTTAACTCTTTTACTGCCACACGTTATCAAAAAACAACCCCCAATGCCAGCGGATTTCAAGCATTTTAACTCATTTTTTGAAAATCAAATTAGGTTTAATGTTACAAAGGCTTTGATCATTCACATCAGCCTTGAGAACATTCTATTTCATCAGATTGTGTCATGTTTCATTGTAATTCGCAGCTCTAGTTAGGGCCCGAGCAGCTAGCGCTGCGAAGTTAAATAAACTTGAGTTGAGTTGAGTACTTCCATACACCGGCAGCCCATTGAAAAGAGATACAATGCTGCCATCTGCTGCCCATAGTTAGTGGGTGTTTTTGATTTCACAACTCATTGACCCGGCTGCGCTGCATTTGGATGTTGCACTTGCCACTGATATATATATATATATATATATATATATATATATATATATATATATATATATAAAAAAGTAGTTGACCTCACGTAACCTTTATGGCATCATACGTCGTGATTTTACTAAACGTTATTAAACGTTTTTGGCGGTGTGTATATATATATATATATATATATATATATATATATATATTTTTTTTTTTTTTTTGTAGTTGTCCTGGATGGTCCAGCAATGACAAGATGAGGCCATCCATGTTGTTGATGGTCTTGCAAGCCAAACTATCTTGATGACTTTCAAGTTGTGAATTGAAGGTCGCATCGGGTGGCGCCTTAACACGGCCGTGTCCTCGTTTGGACCGCAGGTGCCCTTCGTTTCCTGGAAGGTGTCGGCTGACCGAGGCGGCACCACCACCAGGAAACTTCTCCTTCCAAGAAGTTTAAAGAGCATGGTCGCCTTGCCCTCACTTTGCGCAGCTGCGCTTACCCACCGATGACCCCCCCGCCGCAAAGTCGCCCAAGTGTGTAAGACGAGCAGCGAACAGGTGTTTTCCAAGCGCTCGCCATCATCCGCGTCGAACGTGAACACTCGACGAAGTAGAAATTAAAAACGGACTTGCGACGTAAAATATAGCGTTCCCTCGTTTATCGCGGGTGTTGCGTTACAAAAAATACCTGCGATAATTAAAAAACAAAAAAACAAAAAAACTGTGAGCTATATATATTTCTTCGTTGTTTTTTTTTCCCCATTTTGGTGTGATTTTTAATTTATTATAAAAAAAAATTTCAGTCAACATATGTTCTTTTTTCATTTACATTCATTTTTTCCATTAAAAGTATGTTTTTTTTTATTTACTTATTACAGTATACAGCACAACATATTTTTGCATTTATTTTATATTTTATTATATATATTTAAAAAAAAATATTTTTTATATATATTTTGAGTATAAATGTATATATATATATAAATGTTTTTTCATTCATTATTAGTTTTTTTATTTAGTCATTTTTTCCCCATTAAAAGTATGTTTTTTTTTATTTACTTACAGTATACAGCACTGTATATATTTTTTATGTTTTGGTATGATTATATTATTAATGCTTTTTCATTCATTATTTTTTTCCATTTACAGTCATTTTTTCCATTAAAAGTATGTTTTCTTTTTATTTACTTCTTACAGTATACAGCACAGCATATTTTTCATTTATTATATATTTTATTATAGATATATTATATATATATATATATTTATATATATTTTTAGTTTATTATGAATGCTTTTTCATTCATTATTTGTTTATTTTTTTCATCTACAGTCATTTTTTCCCATTAAAAGTATGTTGTTGTTTTATTTACTTATAATGCACAGTATATATTTTTTCATTTATTACATATTTTTTTGTTTTGGTATGATTGTTTGTTTATTATGAATGCTTTTTGATTTTTCTTTTTTCATTTACAGTAATTTTTTCCATTAAAAATATGTTGTTTTTTTTGTAAATTGACTTCTTACAGTATACAGCACAGTATATATTTTTTTGTTTAAATTGCAACAATGTGAAATTGTGATCTTTTTTTTTTTTTTTTTTGTTTTGTTCCTCCGCAGCCGTCCAACGAGGACGCACGTCCAACTCTCAGAGCAGCCCGGGCCAGTACCTGAGCAACGGCGGCGGCGGCGGCGGCGGCGGCGAGCCGTACAACGGCCAGCCGTACCTGTCGGGCTTCATCTCGCTGCTGCTGCGCGCCGAGCCCTACCCCACCTCGCGCTACGGCGCCCAGTGCATGCAGGGCAACAACCTGATGGGCATCGAGAACATCTGCGAGCTGGCCGCCCGCCTGCTCTTCAGCGCCGTCGAGTGGGCCAAGAACATCCCCTTCTTCCCCGACCTGCAGCTCATGGATCAGGTGCGGACGCCCGCCAGGTCGCCAGCGACCTTCGCTCGGTTGACGATTCCTAGATCGCGTCACAATTCAGTCAAACATGAATATTTTGCTTAAAATAAATTTGATATTTTCATTATTTTTCATGTGCAATTAGTACCTTGAAAAACACATTTTGCAACTTGCTGTCGACTGAAAATGACATCACAAGGGCGCAGGTAACCAATCACAGCTCAGCTTGTGAATGTCACATGACCAAACCTAAACAGGTGAGCTGTGATTGGTTACTTGAGCCCTTGTGATGTCATTTTCAGTCGACAGCAAGTTGCAAAATGTCTTTTTAAAGGTACTATTTGTACGTGAAAATAATGAAAGTATCACATTAATTATAGACAAAATATGGACTTTTTATTGCCATAATGGGCTAAATAAGTGAAGTTTCTTCACTTTCAAAATAAATAAAGAAATAAATACATAAATGACTAAAAGTGAAAACAAAAATGGATATAAAAAAAATAGAAATGAAAATAAAAAGAGCATATATATATTTAATTTTTGAATTATATATTTTTATATATTTTTTTCTTTTCACTTTTAGTCATTCATTTATTTATGTAGTCATTTATTTAGTCATTTATTTATTTTTATTTTGGGCCATACTGCCAAGTTGGAATTATTCTTATTATTTATTAATTTTTCAAATGAGGGGGCGGTCCTAAGCGTGTCTTGGGTTGGATGGATAAATAACTGAATAAATAAAGGACTAAATAATTAACGAAATGACTAAAAGTGAAAATAAAAACATGTAAAAAATAAAATTCAAAAATGAAATACAAATGTATTTATTTATGTATATACATTGCTCTTTATATTGCCAATTAAAAAAAAAAATTTTTAGATATGATTTTCAAATGATATTTTTTATATCCATTTTTATTTTCACTTTTAGTCATTTATTTATTTAGTTAGTCATTTATTCATTTAGAATTTTGCCAGTTTTGGTCCCCATAGCCTTATTGAAAAGACTATAACTAAAACGAAAAATGTACAATTTCACGAGTCTACGCGTCTGTGACTGTCAACTGCCGTCTCCCTGCCCGTAGGTGGCGCTGCTGCGCATGTCGTGGAGCGAACTGTTTGTGCTGAACGCGGCGCAGTGCTCCATGCCGCTGCACGTGGCGCCCCTGCTGGCGGCGGCCGGCCTGCACGCCTCGCCCATGTCGGCCGAGCGCGTGGTGGCCTTCATGGACCACATCCGCGTCTTCCAGGAGCAGGTGGAGAAGCTCAAGGCGCTGCAGGTCGACACCGCCGAGTACTCCTGCCTCAAGTCCATCGTGCTCTTCACGTCCGGTGAGACATTTAGTCCACTAGAAAGCCAACATTTTAGTCCAATATTTCAATTTAGCGTTAGTTTTATCCGCCATTTTTTAGTCCAATTTCAGTCACGCTTGTTCGTTTTTATCATAGTCAACCACATCCTGTTTTTATTCAGTCTATTTTTAGTCGACTACAAATCTCACATTTTCGTCTTTATTTTAGTCCAAGAAAACATAATTTTATTTCAATTTAGTGTTAGTTTTGTCTGCCATTTTTAAATGTAGTTTCAGGTTTAGTCCAGTTTCGCTTGTTTGTTTTTATCACAGTTCGTCAACCCCATCCCGTTTTTATTGAGTCTATTTTTAGCCGACTATAAAGCTAGCATCTAGCTAGTCTTTATTTTAGTCCAAGAAAACTTAAATTTATTTCAATTTAGTGTTAATTTTATCCACCATTTTGAAATTTAGTCTGTTTTAGTCCAATTTCACTAACGCTCGTTCGTTTTTATATCAACCCCATCCCGTTTTTATTGAGGCTATTTTTAGCTGACTATAAATCTCCCATTTTAGTCTTTATTTAAGTCCAACAAAACATCATTTTATTTCAATTTAGTGTTAATTTTATGCGCCATTTTGAAATTTAGTCTCGGTTTTAGTCCAATTTCAGTCATGCTTGTTCGTTTTTATCACAGTTAGTCAACCTCACCCCATTTTATTTAGTCCATTTTTAGTCGACAATAAATCTAGCATTTTAGTCTTTGTTTTAGTGCAAGAAAACATTTATTCATCTCGTTTTAGTCAACAAAAACTGTCAACATTTTAGTCTAGTTTTAGTCAGGACAATCATTTTACCCCTGTACATTTTTTTTTTTTTTTTTGTCAGCAGATATGTTGAACATTTTGTATCTAAAACTATTTCACATCAAATTTTCTCTCAACATTTTGATGTAAAATAATTCCAGTATATCAACAAGTGTCTACTATGGTTCCATGCTACAAGCTAGTAAGTGAGCAAGCATTAGTTAGCGGTCGGATTAACTTTATTGTTGGAAAATTATAGCCATTGGCTTTTTTTTTGCTTTTAATTTTTTTATTTTTTTTTTTACACAAAATCATATCATTTTTGTCTCGTTTTTGTTCATGAACTAAAATTTCCATAGCTTTTAGTCCAGTTTTTATTTTTGTCTTGTCAGTTATTGTTTATTAATGAAAGTTTTAGTCTAGACTAGTCTAGTTTTAGTTCAGTGAAAAATGTGTGTGAACAAAATTATTTTTGTTTAGTTTTTGTTGAGGAAATTAATAGTAGTACGCGTTCTGCGACGTTTTCTGCCGTCCGCGTTTTTGTTGTTGTGACGCTTTTTGACGCTGATCGCCGCCGGCCGTCACTTTGCTGGGCGTCGCCTCCCCCCCAAACGTGCTGTCATAACCCGGACACCTCGCTGGGACATCATGATGTCAACAAGTTAGCACAACAGAGCCCCCCCCCCCCCCCAAATTGCAATGTGAATCTTTTCCTTCCTCCATGATCCCATCATCCCCTCCTCATCTCGCAAGTTAAATTATGTATAAACGCCGGATTGGCCACAGCGCGCCCGTGACCTACATGCTAACCCCCCACCCTGCCCGTAGCCCTCAGCTCGCCATGTGACACGCACACAATCAAATGCCTCCTCTGATTGGCCGGCGACCGCTCATGCTTCCCTTGCTGAAAGCGTGCGTACATGTGAGGCTGACTTGAAGACTTGATATCGTCTACAGGTGTTCAAAAGCAGTTAACTCATTCACTCCCGGCCATTTTCACTGAAGCAATCCCCTTTTGCTCCCAGCTGTTTTACTGGATTTTGACTGATTTTAAAAGCCCCAAAGAATATTGAGTTCTATTGCTATCAAAACATGGAACCTACAAAAAGGAACATTCGAGTCTTTTCTTTCATCAGGAAAAAAAATTATATTTGTGCCTGTTTCCGTTTTGTAGCAATTAGAATACAGATTCATTTCATTGATATTTACATTCCTGGTGAAAACACTATCAAAAAGAGCTTGTGGCAACATAGCCGTGGCTGATCTCACTCTGCCGCCACCTGCTGGCCATTTTTGGTAGTAACTACCATTGTTTTAAGCCACCTCTTCATGTCAGAAGCTGCACCAAAGCCTTCTGTATGCTCTTGCATTAAAAAAACAACAACAACAAAAACGTATAAATACGTTTTGGGGAGTGAATGAGTTAAAAAAAAAAAAAAAAAAAGATGGACGCCGTCAACTGATTTGCATCACAAAATGCCAAATGTAAAGACAAAAAAAAAAAAAATCAGCTATGATAACATCCTATTTTAAAGTGAAGCAACAGTTGATTAAAGTTTGCTGCGATGGGAAATTCCTGACGCCGCGTTTGGCGAATGGGCCTCCCCGGTGCACCTCACCACGCCCGCCTGGTCTGCGCCGCTTGGCACGGAAAGGCGCGAGTGGCCGCAGAGTTGCCGCTTGGGCACGCGAAGCGGCTTTTTTTTTTTTTTTTTTTTTTTTTGGCCAGCGGAGGACAGCTTGACTAATCTCCGCCGCTTTGTCACGAACACGACCGCCTGACACGCACACACACAAAAAAAAATCAGTCCAGCTGTCCTCGGAGCGACAAAGAAGTAAAGCAGTGATTCACACAGCTTGACACGCTATATATTTTTTATTTTTTTTTGTTACATCAAAGCCCGCTGTGACAAAAACGAGCCCCGATGCAAGCTGACAGGTTCAAACCAAGCAACACGAGAGTTCATGCGGGGGTCACGGGGAAAAATCCCCCCCCCAAAAAAAAGCGTCTTTGTTTGGACTTCACACAGCCAGCGCCAAATCCCTCGTGCTTTCCCCCCCTCTGACACGCAGGGTGTGAAAAGTGTAGCGCGCAACGTAACCCCCCCAACTCCCAGTCTCGCTCAGCTGTGCGGCGCATGGGGGAGGGGCAGACTGGAGGATGGAAGTCACATGTGGAGGCCGGAGTGCAATTTAGGAATCATACTTGTAGTAGAACCCGCAACCGCTACACGCTAACTTGCACACAAACCCCACCCCCAACCACATGAAGATGATAACCCAGTTATGGGCAACTGGTGGCCCTCGGGCACGTGGGGGCCACACATTTGCCAACTAGATGGATGACAAAAAATGCTACTTTAAATATGGACAAAAAAAGAAAAAAAGAAATGTGCAAAAGATGTGCTGTTAACTCATTTGCTCCCAAAAACGTATAAATACGTTCTATTTTAAATGTATTATGTCTCCCAGAGACGTATTTATACGTTGTTGTTTTTGTTTTGTTTTTTTGTGCTAGACCATACAGAAGGCTTTGATGCAGCTCCTCAACTGCAGAGAAGGGGTGAAAAATGGTACTAGCGACAAAAAACAGCCAGCAGGTGGCAGCAGAGTATAAGAGATTAACCAGGACAATGTTGAAAATTAGCTGATTTCCCCACAATTCTAAGCAGATTTGTGAATGATGAAACTTAGTTATAGTCTAATGCTAATTATTAATATTTTATTATTATTAGTGAGTGGAAAAAAACCTTACTAGTTTTTTTTTCCAAGTAAATACTATAGTACTTTTTTTTTCTTTTTTCTTTTTCTTTTTTCTTTTTTTAATAAACTGGCAAAACTTTCTTTGTAAAATGTACTTGGAATTTCTGAGTGAAAAAAAAACCTTCCTATTTTTTTTCCAAGTAGATACTATACTATTCTTTATTTATTTATTTATTTATTTATTTATTTATTTATTTATTTATTTTTAATAAACTGTAAAATGTACCGGTACTTAGAATTTCTGAGTGAAAAAACTTTACTATTTTTTTCCAAGTAGATACTATACTATTTTTTATTTATTTATTTATTTATTTATTTATTTATTTTAATAAAATGGCAACATGTACTTAGAATTTCTGAGTGAAAAAACCTTCCTAGTTTTTTTCCAAGTGGATTATTTATTTATTTATTTATTTATTTATTTATTTATTTTTATTATTTTTTTATTATTTTTATTTATATTAATTATTTTTTTATTTCTGAGAGAAATACAACTTTATATTATTATATATTTATATTTTTTCCAAGTCGATACTTCTCCTTTTTTTTTTTTTTTTTTTTTTTTTTTTTTTTTTTTTTTTTTTTTTTTTAACATAACAGTAAAATGCTTCAAGCTAACGTGAGTTTCCCGTTGTTGTCGTCGTCGTTGTGGTTTAGACGCGATGGGCCTGTCGGACGCGGGCCACGTGGAGAGCATCCAGGAGAAGTCTCAGTGCGCGCTGGAGGAGTACGTGCGCAACCAGTACCCGAGCCAGCCCAACCGCTTCGGCCGCCTGCTGCTGCGGCTGCCGTCGCTGCGCATCGTGTCGTCGCCCGTCATCGAGCAGCTCTTCTTCGTGCGGCTGGTGGGCAAGACGCCCATCGAGACGCTGCTGCGCGACATGCTGCTGTCGGGATCCGGATACAACTGGCCCTACGTGCCCGCCGCCTCTGCCGTGCAGCGCGAGCGCCCCGTCGCGCTGCACTACAACGACGGCGGGCCCTGACCCGCTCGCTGGCCAACAAAAAACAAAAACACTGGACCCACGCAAGCCATTACGTGACAAAGGACAAACGCCAAAAACGTCTTTGTGGTTTTTGGGGACCTTTTTTTTTTTTTTTTTTGCAAAAAGTTTGATTGTGTTGTTTATACAGAGAGAAAAGTGGCGCTCGTGTCCGTTCATACGCACCCGCCGCATGGCGGGGTTCTGCTGCCAATGCTCAGGTTCCTAAGCACCGATATTAACTCATTTGCTCCCAAAAACGTATAAATACGTTCTATTTTAAATGTTTTAAGACGTATTTAAACGTTTTTTGTTTTTTTTTTTTTATGCTAGAGCATATAGAAGGCTTTGATGCATCCTCTCAACTTCAGAGAACGGGTGAAGCAATGGTTGTAATCACAAAAACGGCCAGCAGTTGGCAGCAGAGTATAAGAGATCAACCAGGACCATGTTGAAAACAAGCTCTTTCCCCACAATTCGAAACAGATTTGTGAATAATGGTGAAACTTAGCAATATTCTAATGCTAATTGCTGCAAAACGGAAACAGAAATATACTTTTTTTTTTTTTTTTTTTCCCCTGATGAAAGAAGAAGTTCTAATCTTTCTTTTGGTAGGTTCCATGCTTTTATAGCAATAGAACACAATATTCTGTGGGCCTTGCAAAATCAGTCAAAATCCAGTAAAACAGCTGGGAGTGAAAGGGGGTTGCTTCAGTCAAAATGGCCGCCAGTCAATGAGTTAAAGGGATACTTGACTCATTGAACAACTTTTGGCAGTGAAAAGTTGGTATTTTGTCCAGAATTAAATTTTTGAACTTCACTATTTTTTACTTATTTTTTTTCTATTAATAGGTTTAAAAAGCCATTTTTCTACTTGTTGTCAACCGATGATGACATCACCTGTGCTGAGGAAGTAGCTAACGACCAATCGTGGCTCAGTTTACTGACCAAACCGAGAAAACAGGAGAGCCATGATGATGACATCACCTGTGCTGAGGAAGTAGGCAACGACCAATCACGGCTCACCTGTTTTCTGGGGTTGGTCAGCAAACTGAGCCATGATTGGACCTACTTCCTCAGCACGTGATGTCATCATCAGTCGACAGCAAGTAGAAAAATGAATTTTTAAAGCAATTAGTACATGAAAAATAATGAAGTTACCATATTAATTATCACTAGAGATGCACAATAATGCTATTTTCAACCGATAAACCAATAATTTAGAAGTGCCGATGTTGATAACCGATAAGCCGATAATTGTTTGCAGAAGTCCTACTATAAGTATAACAAATACATTGAAACATTGTGTAAACGTTACGCAATGTTTCAATGTATGAAAACCTGAATTGTATTGATACGAGCCACAACAGATGGACCAATGGCATGTCGAAAATTTTCGGTGAATGAATTTCTGTATTTGGTTCATCTGTATGATATCTAATTGGTCGATAATTGCCGAAAATTTTCGGTGAATTTCTTCATTATCTGGTTTATCTGTTTGACGTCAAATTGGTCAATAATTGCTGATAATTAGCAGATTTCTCAATGATCTGCTTTATCTGTATAAAATATAATTGGTGGATAATTATTGATAATTATCTGTGGGTTTCTCTATTATCTGGTTTATCTGTTTGACTTCTAATAGCTCGATAATTACAAATAATTATCGGCCACCGTTATTGTACTAATAAAATGAACAATATTTCGGAACCGAAGAAATGTGTCAAAAAGTTGAACGAAATTTTGCCCTGGAAAATATTTTACTCAATTAGTGAGTCAAAGAAAAGGCCTATAAAGCACTGGGGGGGAAACCCTGAATTGGTTCAGCAAGCTATTTTTAGAACAGACCTGTGTGCTACTCATGTTGTTCTTGGGGTAAACTAGTACCCACCGCCATCTTTTTTATTTTATTTTTTTTATCTTTTCCGACAATGCACATTAATCAGGGCAAGAAAAAAAAAGGATTGTGTTTGCAGTGCCTGTCATCTTGCTGCCTCCCCCATAAAAAAAAAAATAATAATAATAATCAAGTCAATTAACTTCAGCCATGCAAGCAGCCCGGCTTCGACGTCATCACTGGTGACAGTATTATCGGTTATTGAAAGCTTGACAGTGGGCATGATTCAAGTATTCAGTGGGTGGGGTCACTCGGACCCCCAATAAAAAAAAAAAGTTGACTTGACAAGCGCAGCACTTCCCCGCTCATGCCTTCTCCAAATCAATCCTTTTTCTACACCACCATTCAACCTGTTTTTTGTTGTTGTTGTTTTTTTTTTTTTTTGGGGGGGGGGGGGGGGTTGTTTATTGTGGGGGTGTTTTGTTTTCTGCAACTAGCTGAACTTGCCTTAGAACAAAAAAAAAACTTTGTCACATTTATCTTATGACTGTGCCATAATCTGTCGTTACCTGTTATAACAGGGATTTACAAAAAAAAAAAAAAATGTGGAGAAATGTTGCGATAACCTCGGAAAAAAAAACCCCGACTGGTTTGTTAGCGTTTTCTCCTCCCGCTCGGACTTACTTGTGACGTCGAACGACGTCGCGCTCGTCACGCAAACGTTGGAAAGGATTCAAATAAAAATGTGGTTGCTCACACTGAATGTGCCTCGTTGTCACTCGTGTCCCCAAGGCTTGCAAAGTGGCGGGTTTTCAAAATTCGGGTTTCAAGGCTCAAGATTTCAATTTGGGGTTTTGCAGCAGGGTCAAGATACCAAATCAGGCTTTTAAAATAGGGTTAGGGTTTTGAATTAGGGTTTTAATTAAGACAGATTTTGAAATTAAGGTTTTAAGAAAGGCTCTGTGTTTTACATGAAGGTTTTAAGACTGATTTAGGGTTTCAAAGGCTTCTAAAAAAAAAAGTGTTAGGGTTTTCAAGCAGGGGTTCAGATTAGAGGAAGGGTTTGAAATTAGGGTTCAAAGACACAGTTTAGGTTTAAAATCAAGATTTCAAATAAGCAATTTTTTTTGATAGGGTAATATTTCAAATTAGGCTTTCAAACAAGTGGGGTTCAGTTTTTAATCTAGATTTAGCGTTTCAAAAGTGTTAGGGTTTTTAAGCAGAGTTTCAAATTAGAGGTTTAAAACATTTAGGGTTTCAAATATATATAAAGTAGATTTGAGTTAAGTAGTAGTAGTTGACCACATGCATGTATGGGAGTGTTTCATGAGTTCGTTTGCTCCCAAAAACGTATAAAAACGTTCTATTTTAAATATTACCTCCCAAAGACGTATTTATATGTGTTTTTTTTTTTTATGCTGGAGCATACAGAAGGCTTTGACGCAGCCTCTGAACTGAAGAGAACGCTTGAAGCAATGGGAGTTGTTACAAAAAACGGCCTGCAGGAGGCAGCAGAGTATAAGAGATCAACCAGGGACATGTTGCAACAAGCTGTTTTCCCCACTGTTTTCATCAGGAATGTGAATAATGATGAAACTCAGCAATATTCTAATGCTAATTGCTGCAAAATGGATACAGATATAAATGTGCTTTTTTTCCAGATGAAAGAAGAGACTCTAATCTTTCTTTTGGTAGTTTGTTTTTAAGGCAATAGAACACAACATTCTGTGGGGCTTTCAAAACCAGTCCAAATCCAGTAAAACAGCCGGCAGCGAAGGGGTTGCTTCAGTCAAAATGTCCCTGTCCCATCCTGTCGCTTTGTGCGAAAGCGTCGGCGTCCTTCTTCAGCATGTCAAGGGGGCGCTAACTCCCACACCCCCGCGCAGCAGACGGCATCAGCATTCGGGGTTTAGGGACGCATCAATATTGATGGCCGGCCAGGCAGGCGGCTTGGCGGCAACTTTTGTCACGCATGAATATTGATGCCATTGCCATACATTGCAGTCCGGCCCTCTTGAAGGATTTATAAGATGGCTGATGTACGTTTTTTCCTGCACAGCAAATTCCACAGAAGCGAGAGGGGGGCCAGGGGGGTTCGCCGGCCGATGCGATTCCCTCGTCGGATGATGATGGCGGTTGTAAGGAATGAATGTTTCATAGGATGACGGATGGGCGCCTGTTGACGCTGGAAGCGCCGCTGTTGCTTTTGGGAGCACTCGGGACCACCCGACTCCGCGCTCGTTAGCATGTTAGCGTTGGACGGACGCGCAGCCAGTTTGCCAAAAAGGCCTTCGAAACTTGTTCGCAAGTAAATCAACACATCCGAATGAACTTTTGGAAGAAGGTTCGTTCAAAAGTATTGGCTTCAATTTGACGATTTGCGTTCGAGGAAGTCGAACTTGATCCCGTTTGGGTTCTTCCAGTTCCGACCTCAAAACGTTGGATGAATGTAAACAATTTCAATAAATTAGTTTTTTTGTTCTGGTCAAAATCACGTTGGGTTACGTCAAGTTACTTACTTGGAATGACTAAATTCATGTGATATTTTCCAAATGTGGACCGTGACAGAGCGTAAAACTGGAGGAAAGAATTTTTGCTTTCAAAAAAATTCATTACCATCATTAACCGCAATGTTATGAAGAGAAATGTTTCTTGTTGAACAGTAAATGGTTAATTTACATATTTCGAAAAGCTCAATAGTATTTAAAATAGGAATGCACGATAATATCGGTGGCTGATAATTATCGGCATATTTGTTAGACTTATCGTAGGACTCGAAAGTATATTTTTATTCAAGTTAATTTTGCAAACAATTATCGGCTTACTTATCAGTTATCGACATCGCCACTTCTAAATTATTGGTTTATCGGTATCGGTTGGAAATAGCGTTATCGTGCATCCCTTATATAAAACAAATGCAATAGTAGTTATTTTTATGCCGCGGGCCGTGTAATGTTGGGATGGGGGGTGCCACAATTGGCCCCCAGGTCATAGTTTGGACACCAGTGGAATAAGATAACACAAATGAATGATATGATGTAAATCGGCGCTGATTGTGATGATTGAGTTTGTATTTTCGTGGAGTCCCAAACGGATGTTTTGCTTTGCTGCTGGATTTGTGGCCTTCTTGGCAAGACGACGGCGACAGAGCGTCCTGTCCTCATCAGATCATTTTCTGTCGCGCTCGGCTTGTGCAAACATACGATTACGCTGGGGCGCCTTTCTGGGTCACTAAGTTAAATATTTCAGATGGTTTATTTTTAGTGCCTTCTGCACACGCGCGCGCGCACGCACACGCACGCACTAATGCATCCGTGTTGTCCGCAGGCCGCGTTTGACCCACTAAGTCGTGTTCACACGGCCCCCCCGGGCTTTATTGAGCGTTTTTGCTTTGGAAGCAAAGTGTCGTAACAAGTCGGCAAATAACAAACAAATGCCACAACTTACACATGACGTTGTTCTTTCTTCACGAGGAAAAAAAATAAAAAATCCCAAAATGTATGCTTTGATTTACACCCGTTGATGCATCCCACTGATATTTGTTTTAGAAAACAAATCTATACAGCGGAAATTGTGCATTATGGAGTGGCACCATGAAAAAAATAAAATAATCAAGAATCATGAGACGCTAAGCTAACTTGGGCTGTGGAGGTGCACGGAGGAGCAGAGGTAATAATCCGACAAACGCGCACTTCTCGGTCAGACTTATAAAGACAGAGAATCGATCTGATTGGTTGTGGCTAGACATGTGGGTAACGGGACTGATATGGAATTATCTGATTGGCTGTTGACCAGATGAAGAGATTAAAGGTTCCTGACATCACATAGCGTCTTACCAGTTGAAACTAGATGCTGGTTACATCAGTTCAAAACAGCCGCTTGACCTCACGGTCATGACCCAAACATAAACCCTTGCATGACCCCAGTTATGACAGTAAACATAACCCTTACATGACCCTAGTCACAACAGTAAGCATAACCCTTGCATGACCCTAGTCATGACAGTAACACACCTCAAAGGACGCCTCCTGGAGGACCCCTAGGTTTAAACATAACCCTTACATGACCCTAGTCATGACAGTCAGCATAACCCTTGCATGACCCTAGTCACGACAGTAAACATAACCCTTGCATGACCCTAATCATGACAGTAAGTATAACCCTTGCATGACCCTCGTCACGACAGTAAACATAATCCTTGCATGACCCTAGTCATGAGATTGGCTGCCTCAACTTGCAACATATACCACATGGAGTCATTTATTAACCTTCAGATGGGAACATGAAGAAGAATCCTCGCGAGCATGAGAAGCTAGCGCGCTCACATCTTTCATCAACAAACGCCAGTGACAGAATGTCACCAAAAATTAAGGCTCGGGTTGTAGTAAGGGACAAGGGTTGAGGGGTTTATGGCAAGATTGTTGTTAGGGTTTGAGAGTTAGGGCTTGAGTTAACTTGGGTTGCGATTATTAAACGTTGGGATTAGGTTTTAGTAGGTTTGTTTTGTTTGTTTGTTTGTTTTGTTTAAATTCAGAGGTTTGTTGGGAAGCTTTATTGGCAGTTCTGCCATCTAGCGGAAGATTGTCTCATTGTTCCGCCTGTCAATATACGTCACTGGTATAGACGAATGAACAAAATAAACAAAAATAACGTTCGGACACGGCATCCTACTTGGGATTCACTGACTTGAAGTACAGATTGGTCCCATGGCCCTGAATGATGAATGAATGAATGAATGAATGAATGAATGAATGAATGAATATGGAATGTGCACACACAAAAAAAAAAACAAGCCTAATTTGCCGGATGTTACGTCACGTCGGAAGGCCCTGAAAGGTGGGCAAGCGTCCCACATGGCATCGCCTGCGAGCCGTTCGACACGTCGAGTGTTAGCGGCTTCACAGGCGATGCGTTGTCCTCCCATTGTGGCGGTCCCCAAGCGCGACGCCCGGACCCGTCCAACTTCTCACCTGCGCCATTGTGCGCCGCGCCGCTCGCCGCCCTCGCTAATTGGGAGCGCGGATTCCGGGACAACTTTTTTTTTTTTTCTTTCTTTTTGTTCCATTCCGCTGCGAAGCGCTGACCCGGACGTGTGAGGTCACAGCTGCGCTAATTGGCGCTGATGATGATGATGATGATGATGAAGTGTACAGTGTGTGCACCATTGTTGTCCATGAAATCTGTGCACACAGCTGAGTATGAACAATGTGAGCTGTCTTTTATTGTTGCTTTATGTAATTAAACGTCTTCACACACAAGATGGCCGCCCTGAAGGTACTCAACTCAACATTCAGATTCGATGGCCAAAACATTATTGCTACCTTTTTGGATAGATAAAAAAATTATTTAACACAATGCCCAACAATTGTGAACAAAGAACTTTCTTTCCTTCTGTAGTTAGCGCTAAATACTGCCAAGAAGGACTTAGTAAAAAAAAAAGGACTTAGTAAAAAAAAAAAAAAAAAAAATGCATTATGTAATTGTGTTTTAAAAGTTATTTATTTATTTGGTACCCTGTAAATCAGTGGCACTCCTGCCATTAGGCGGATTAGGCAAATGCTAGGGGCGCTCGTGAGTAAAAGGGGCGACAGGGAGAGGAGAAGTTTTTTTTTTTGTTTTTTTTTTTTTAATCCTTTGTCAGTCACGTAAACTTGCTCCTTCTGTTTCAAGTAAAGCATGGCCAGCCAACCACATACCTCCTTTCAGATGTAGCTTTGATTGACAACTACGGCTACCCAATGACATTCGAGATTGGGAGGATGAGGTGGGGGGGGAGACGTACGCGCTCGAGACGTGCATGAGCCAAATTTACTTCCGGGTTAGAAAGTAGTGAGCTATCGCCGGCCGGCCGGTGTCGGTACCATATGTGTTCGGCCTGCCAGATCCATTCGGGGGCCTTCGCGTCTGGTCGGCGCTTGCTGATGACGTCAGTACAGCAAGCGAGCAGTGTCAAATGTGTTCACGTTGGTTTGGTGTCCGAATTTTGCAGTCGTAATGATTATAGGAACACATTAGCACGTCAACTGACAATATTTCGTCCCATCGCAGTTTTACTTTTTTGCATTTATGTGCTATTATACCTCCATTTTTTATATTTATTTTATTTAATGTATTTTTTCAATCTATTTCATTATTTAGTCAATCTTAAAGTATCCTGCTTTTATACTTACGTTTATTTACGTTTTGCAATCTCAGCCCATACATTTTGTTATTTAAATGACATCTTTAATATTTTCTTGCCAATGTCACCTCAGAGGTGACACTGCACTATGAGTTGCGGAGGGTCGTGCGTATTGCAGAAAATAATTACCATGATGATGATAATAAAATGATGGAATTATTGCCTGAGATGTGACATTTCCTCACCAATATGTTCTGTACTCAGCCTCAGGTTATTAGGTAACTACGAATTTATTTGTAACCTTCATGTGTGTGCATGTGTGTCTCATGGACTATTGATATAAATATTAATCAAAGGTAATGGCCTACTACCGTAAAGTCGAAACTCATAAGTTAACTTCATCAACTACAGTAGCACATTTTACTTTTTCTTTAAAGATGTCAAATGCATTAACAAATCAATGAATGAATGAATGAATGAATGAATGCACAACTTTTCTTTATATGTTCAGTATTTTTTTCCTTCCACAAAACAACAACAACAAACAAGTCTGAAAGGGTTTCACGGCAAACCTTTAATCCTAGACAAGGGAAGACGAGAGATCAATACATTAGAATAGCCACGGTGAGATGTAATTGATTGATGATGATTGATGAATGATTTTGACGCGTTACGAATCCTTGCCTTTTGGGTCGCCGAACAGTTTGATCCAGTAGTGCGGCTGTGATAAGTCCCATTAGATAAATAATAATAAATTTCTTCGTAAAAAGCGTCAATGTTTTCCCTTCAACGACTGGAAAGTTGCCTCACCAATCACAATCGTCGACATCTCAGCCAACCCTGTAGCGTAAAACGTCTCAGCCAATCCTGTAGCGGAACGTCATCTGTAGGCGAAGGACCCCGAATGGATCTGGCAGGCCGAATACATATGGTACCGACACCGGCGTTGACACAAGGACCACCAGATGCCAAACCTCAATCCAGGATGACACAGTTGACTTTGCTGGGAATCCTGCCGCCACTGGTCCACTAAACAACGTTTACAAGTGAGTGGCAAACTTTTGTTTTGATTAGTCAAGCCACACAGCACGGACGAATTGTAGCAATACACACTATGCGGTTAACAGACCCACGCAGTCACACAAACACAACAAAAACTTTACTGCGGTCAGGCCAGCCGCCACTCGAAAAGACGAAGTCAAGCCAGCCGCCCCAACGATTGTTAATACTGTGCATTACGGTAACGTGCCGACGTGCCCCTGCGTTGGCCACCTTCAAAATAAAAGCTGAGCAACACCTGGTTTATGGTTTAAAATAAAGAATCATAAAAAAACAACGGTTTGTTATTCCAGAACCAGACCAGTTCTGAGGGACACTACACCACCCCAGGTATCCAACCAAACAACTTTGAACAAAATCTGATGTTGCATTTAAAAATAAAACTCATTTGAAAAGTTACATCTCGACTATAATCCCTGATTTCAAAAAATCATTAAAAATTCATGGTTTGTTATCCCAGGACCAGACCAGTTCTGAGGGACACTACACCACCCCAAGTATCCAACCAAACTACTTTGAACAAAATCTGATGTTGCATTTCAAAATAAAACTCATTTGAAAATTTAAATCTCGACTATTATTGCTGATTCAAAAATTTTGAAATGCAACATCAGATTTTGTTCAAAGTACTTTGGTTGGATACCTGGGGTGGTGTAGTGTCCCTCAGAACTGGTCTGGTCCTGGGATAACAAACCATGAATTTTTAATGATTTTTTGAAATCAGCAATAATAGTCGAGATTTAAATTTTCAAATGAGTTTTATTTTGAAATGCAACATCAGATTTTGTTCAAAGTACTTTGGCGGGATACCTGGGATGGTGTAGTGTCCCTTAGAACTGGTTTGTTCCTGGGATAACAAACCATGAATTTTTAAAGATTTTTTGAAATCAACAATAATAGTCGAGATTTAAATTTTCAAATGGGTTTTATTTTGAAATGCAACATCAGATTTTGTTCAAAGTAGTTTGGCTGGATACCTGGGGTGCTGTAGTGTCCATCAGAACTGGTCTGGTCCTGGGATAACAAACCATGAATTTTTAATGATTTTTTGAAATCTGGGATTATAGTTGAGATTAAAATTTTCAAATGAGTTTTATTTTGAAATGCAACATCAGATTTTGCTCAAAGTAGTTTGGCTGGATACCTGGGGTGCTGTAGTGTCCATCAGAACTGGTCTGGTCCTGGGATAACAAACCATGAATTTTTAATGATTTTTTGAAATCTGGGATTATAGTTGAGATTAAAATTTTCAAATGAGTTTTATTTTGAAATGCAACATCAGATTTTGCTCAAAGTAGTTTGGCTGGATACCTGGGGTGCTGTAGTGTCCATCAGAACTGGTCTGGTCCTGGGATAACAAACCATGAATTTTTAATGATTTTTTTAAATCAGCAATAATAGTCTATATTTTATTTTTCAAATGAGTTTTATTTTGAAATGCAACATCAGATTTTGTTCAAAGTACTTTGGCTGGATACCTGGGATGGTGTCGTGTCCCTTAGAACTGGTCTGGGCCTGGGATAACAAACCATGAATTTGTAATGATTTTTTTAAATCAGGGATTATAGTCGAGATGTAACTTTTCAAATGAGTTTTATTTTGAAATGCAACATCAGATTTTGTTCAAAGTACTTTGGTTGGATACCTGGGGTGGTGTAGTGTCCCCTAGAACTGGTCTGGTCCTGGGATAACAAACCATGAATTTTTAATGATTTTTTGAAATCAGGGATTATAGTCGAGATTGCAATGTTCAAATGAGTTTTATTTTGAAATGCAACATCAGATTTTGTTGAAAGTACTTTGGCTGGATACCTGGGGTGGTGTAGTGTCCCTTAGAACTGGTCTGGTTCTGGAATAACAAACCGTTATTTTTTTATGATTCTTTATTTTAAACCCTAAACCAGGTGTTGATTAGCTTTTATTTTGAAGGTGGCCAGCGCAGGGGCACGTCGGCATGTTACCGTAATGCACAGTATTAACAATCGTTGGGGCGGCTGGCTTGACTTCGTCTTTTCGAGTGGCGGCTGGCTTGACCGCAGTAAAACTTTGGAGCATACAATTATTTATCACTAAAGCACAGTTGCAGTACAATGTAAGTTGAATTCTCTTTTTTTTTTTATTGCCAAGTTGTTAATGTTGATGACTGTCACTAAGTTCTAATGAAAAAACAGCACTTTGCACATCCTTTTGGATTGATATTTTGCTTAGTTTTTCACTGTTGAAGCCCCAGGGCGGCCATCTTACTCCTCCCATCTCGCCAGCAGACTACTGTTTAAACTACTTTTGACCCTTCTCTTTTATGGCTCAGTTCCTTAGACCCAAATATTAGATTTGGCAGAGTCATCTTTTGTTGAATTACAGTTATAATTCTAGAATTAAAAAAAATATATACGTTTCCACCTGTAAACATCATTTAAGCATATAATTTCTACATGTATTTAAGGCAAATTGTAAAATGTCTGAAGTCCTTTTGTTTAACAAATTTAAAAGGTGATAAATCATGCTGTTTCTACTAAGTACTGTCGCAAATGTTCTCTAATTTGGATCCTGTAAACGTATAGGCTCGTATGACGAGAAACGTTTCTTGGGAGGAGTAATATGGCGGCCTCGCGGCTTCAAAACCGGCTCACCAGATCAGTGGTTCGTCTTCTTTGCTGATTCTTCTTCTACGCTTTCCGTTAACTCCCTATGGCAGCGCTACAGCGCCCACTCCAGGCTTGGCATATATATTACAGCCGATAAACGTTCTCGGCATCTTCTTTTGGACACTCACAAGTCTTGAGACGGTTCTGTCTGCACAAGATTTGATTGAGGAACGAAGCCAGCTTTGCTTCGGTGCACATGTGGCCTAAGTCAAACTGGTTTCGGGGGTTTTCCAAATAAAACAACTTGATTCTTAGAAAGACTCCTGAAAATGGGCCAAATTGACCGTAAAATGGTCGCTTCAAACAGAAAGAGTAGACTTCATTTGTCATCTTAATTAAACATGGAATATTGGGACTTTTTTGTTGGGTCTACTAACGATAGAGCAAATTTTCATGCTGCCAAATGAAAGTGGCTTCAGGGGCTGAATTTTCCAAATGGAAAAATCAATGCTATGTTTTAATGTGCCCTTGAGAAGGACCAAATCAACCCTAAAATGAACTCCGTGGACAAAAACGAGCACTGCGCAAAGCGATCATCCACAAATATAAAACGCTTTCTCCCGTTTGCTGCACGACTTGCATCGTCCCTAATGGACTGGCCTTTACTTTCAAATGTGTCTGGCTACGTACGGCGCCGCCCTTTTGGCCAGCTAGTTCTATCCACAATCAGTTCAAAGAGTCACTGAATACACACGTGTACACAACACACAACACAATCCCACCCCTTTACCGCAGCAACAGTAGTTTAGCGTTAGCGTTTTATCTGCTCTCCCTTTCCTCCCCCCCCCAGCAGCGAGCGATGAGGGAAGGCAGAGTGCATGGGATGGGTCACGGACAGGTCAGCGCCGAGTGCAATGGGTCGGGTTCTGTCTGGTGTTGAGCTGACAGACAGATGGATTAAATGTGTGTGGAGGGGGGTTGTGATGACGAGAGGGATGTTCCAAATTGCAGCAGTTTGACTCGCATTTTTCCTGATGCCGCTGCAGGGCAGTCATCAATGTGCAGTCTTGCATTAAAAAACAAAAAAACAAAAAAACAAAAACAGATTAATGTTTTCATTGTTTATATTTTTGGCTCCAATCAGAAATTCAAAATGGAAAACCGGGCCACAGGACTGAATTAGATTTTTAACGCATTCATTCCCAGCCATTTTCACTGAAGCGACCACCTTTACTGGATTTTGACTGCTTTTGCAAGGTCCTCAGAATACAAAAGAAAGATTAGTGTCTCTTCTTTCATCGGGGGGGGGGGGGGGGGGGGGGGAAGTAGATTTCTATCTGTTTCCGTTTTGTAGCAATTATCATTAGAATATAGCTAAGTTTCATCACAAATCTGTTTTAAAAAAAAAGTGGAGAAAGAGGTTTTTTCTGCAACATGGCCCTGGCTGATCTCTTATACTCTGCTGCCACCTGCTGGCCCTTTTTGTAATAACTACCATTGCTTCAAGCATTTTCTTCAGTTCAGAGGCTGCATCAAAGCCTTCTGTTTGCTCTAGCATAAAAAAAAAAAACATAAAAAAAGAAAAACATATAAATACGTCTTTGGGAGCAAATGAGTAATTAAGCAACATGACAAGATTTTCCAAAATGTTTGGTTTGATTGGACGTCCCTAAAATATCCACTGAAAATCCCTTTGTAGTCATTATGGAGTGAGTGGATGATTCCTGAATCACTCGACTTGGTAACGTAAGACGTTCTAAAAATGACATTCAGTTTCCGGTTATTCCGTTTTCCAGTCTTTTCTCATTGACATCTTTATTTGACAATGATCATAAAAGAAGGTATACGGTGATATTGTATGTTTATACTGTACTTGGAAAAAATAGTCCTATGGTGATGTTGAACATGTTAGCTTTAATTTCTAAAAAATAAATATAAAAAAATAAATAAATGATCTGGACTACATGCAAGTCCCATCAAAACTCGTAGCTGGTGCGTCGATGTCTGTGACCGCCATCTGAACTTTCGTGACGGTCAATTAGAGCAAATTTTAGGGTCGAACGTTTGTCAATATCCGCGTCGGGGGGGTGGAGAAAGGTCTGTTACTCTCATGTAAAAAAAGATGAGTTTCCATCTGGAGTAATCATGTCTCTGGTCCCTGTATGACAGGAGAGACTACGAGAACACAATTTTTGGGTCAAACTGATGGGCAGGGAGCTCGGACACGGTTGATTGACAGGTGGGCAGGTGCGGGTGATGCTCCCGACTGGTGGTGGGGGGCGCTCTGGGTACCTCACGATATGATACGAAATGCAATACAAGGCTCACGATACCAATTATATCACAATATGATGGACATAGACTGTTTTTTCAACGAGAAAATCGTTACTTTTTGTACCATCACTAAAACACAATATTCAAACTGTCGTCGTCTTCACAAGACTTTTGTGTATTTTTTTTATTTTAAACAAATACAAACGTCTTAAAGCCTGGGACACATATCAGGATTTTTCAAATCTTAAAAGATTGTTTATCTTTGTCAGATGCCACACATAAAGATAAAAAAAAAAAATCGGGCATTTAACAGCTTTGGTCATGCTTCGTTTTTAAAACATCGCTAGCCTAGCGCAAACAGGAAGTTAGCAAATGCTAACAGGAAATTAGCATCGACTAACAAATCGAATCGGGCCCCTTCTGAATCGAATCGAATAGATTTTGGAAATCTGAATCGATACCCAGCCCTATCATTTAAATATACAAAATTGATTTGATTAGGTTAAGTATGTTCTAATACGCTTAAATGTTTTTAAAAGTGCACGGGAGTGGTCAAATTATTTCAAAAGTTTTATAGTCTGGCAATATTGCAAATTGTCACATGTTGCCAGTCTGGAATGTGACAAACGCGGATTATCCATCGTACTAAGCAAAAGTCTTGGGACACATTTAGAAATCGACATCCAAAAAATGATATTAATACAGGTGTATTGACTGTAAATACGCGTGCGTGCGTGTCACTCTGTAGGCTTTCTACGGCGTTTCTGGGCTCGCTGGGAGCCGTGCGAGCGTGGATGGTGAAGTTTCGGGTTCATCTTGAGTTCAAGGAGGTTCAACGGGCGGTCAGCGGGCCACGGCCGGAGCGGATTCATTCTCTTGCACACGCACGTCACGCACACGCACACTCTCTGCACCCTCATGCCTCCCATCTCCTTTTAGCACTCAGTTGATCTTTTTGTCTCCGGTTTGACCCGGGTTGCGGCGGAATCTGGTGACTGTATTAAAACTCGGCATTTATTTTTAGCCTCTTCTGAGCCCAACTTCTTTTTTTTGTATATGTTTTGTTCTGTTGTCAAGGCAATGGCATAGAAACACAGTGGTAAGAGCGCTGAGCACTGAATGTTTGCTTCAGTCTTTCATCTTGCTCATCTGTTTTTTTTTTTTATTTTTTTATTTCAGGAGTAGACAGAAACGTGCAGATTATATGGAAAGTTAGTTATTGATATCTATTTGGGGAGGGGGGGTCATTTCTGGTTCCATTATATAGAAAATATATCAAGGTTTGATCAACAAATGATAGCAAGTTTGAGCAAATGAGCCCCCAGCTATACCGTTCTTACCCGCATGGATGTTTAGCACAGCAGTCTACTAGATGAAATGCAGAGAAGGTCCCCAACTAAACACCTACAATATAATTGTTTCATACAGGAATATATAGTATGTATGATTGTATGAGTTTATAAGTGTCAGTCAAAGCGTCTTTTAAAAAAAAACAAAAAACAAAAAAACAACAACATAGGAAATATAAAATTACTCCCCCAAGGATTTGCATTCCTATGGAGTTTAGTATTGCATACGGAAAAAAGTGATGAAGATGCAAGTAAATATTTAGTTTTGATTTTGTGTGTGCGTGTCTTGGGAGCGAGCTGACAGGACGGAGCTGCTTGTCCAAAAATGAGGAGAGAATAAACTCTCCACTTGTGTTTTTTGGCAAGAATCGGCACTTTAGTTGAAGCCGGCCTCTAACACGAAGGATGTCATTGTTTCCTCCTCAAATTAGCTTTTGAAATTCTTTTTTTTTTTTAATTACATTTTGACAACAAAAGATCTCTAGTGGAAAAGGACGAACACTCATCTCAGCCTATTCATGGGAATAAATGGGGAAAATTTGTATCATTTAAGACTTTAAATTACCTGTGTGAAAGGTGAGCGCAGCAAATGTTTCTATGGATGGATGGGGGGGGGGGAAACTACTGTACATAAAACTAAGAAATTTCCCCAAAAAATTAAACATTTTCATAATTTAATGTTGTATTTATTTGTTTGTTTGTTTGTTTGCAACATCCACATTAGATGGCATAGGCAAAAATAAATAAATAAATAGTCAAGAAACCATCGAAATTTTGCGATTTAATTTCCGATCTGTCAAAATCGCTGCTGCTTCAAACCAGAATGTTTTAACTTCCTGTTCAATTTGGTTTATTGGTTTTGAACATATAAACACATTACGAGTGTTTAAAAAAAAAAAAAAAGAAAAAAAAAAAGTTGAAATAAAATAAAAAATTTAAAGGACGAAAGGGAAAAACTGTCAACAAAAACATCCATAATTTACATGTTCAAGGAGTAGGAGTATATGGAGGACCAAATAAATAAATGACTAAAAGTGAAAATAAAAAACGAATATAAAAAAATATAATTCAAAAATGAAATACAAATTTACATCTTTAATTATATATATTTTTTGATATTTTTTTGTTTCCATTTATATTTAATTTTTTGGATATCCTTTTCAAATTATATATTTTTTTATATATTTTTTTTTATTTTCACTTTTAGTCATTCATTTATTTGTTTATTTAGTCATTTATTTATCTTGAATTTTGGCAATTTTGGTCATCCAGTAACAATAGACATGTCTGCCCAGTTTTTGTTGCTCGGTTCAGATCTTACTCATGCTACGATATTTCAAACGGCATATTTCAGGACTCAGGTAAGCAACGAATGTCCTAAACGCCAACTGACATCGGTCCAATTTAATGCAACCTTTTCATGCGGGTATTGATAATGAGTCGGGTACTTCATAAAAACAAATCCATGCGGGTTCAAGTAACCTGCCTGGCGACCATCTTATCAGGACGGCGTATTGCTGAGTTGCACTTTGCATGAGAAATCGAAGCGGCGGTGGCGACGGTCACGTTCTTTATGACTGAGGTGAATTAACCGAGACGCGTATCAGCTTTTTTCTTCGCCCCCACCAACCCCTCGTCCCTCGAAGCGTCTGCCATTAAATGGAGGGTCACACTTAAGTAACCTTATCTTGTAATTGGGTTCAAGGTTAAGTGACCCCGCCGTGCGGAGGTCCGGGGGTTGAGGTCACCGTGTCAGTGAGAAAGAGTGAAGGCAGTGGGGGGAGTTTTTTTAAATCACTGGATGGATGGAAATCAAGGCTGGGGCTGGTGGCCATGTGCCCCACAATCACCTCACAAACCTCACTGCCGTTTACCAACAATAGACGAGAGAACGGGTGTGGGATTACAAGGATTAAAAACAGCAGTTAGCTAGTTAGATAGCAGGTTACTCAGTTGGCGATTAGCAGGAATAGAAAAAATGGGAACGGTCAACTTAGAGGTAGCAAGTTGGCTAGATGCTAGCAGGTTATTCAGTTGGTGATTAGCAGGAATAGAAGAAATGGGAATGATCTACTTAATTAGCAAGTTGGCTAGACAGTGATTAGCAGGATGAAGCAAAATAGAAGTGGCAGTTAGCTAGTGGGTTAGCAAATTAGCTAGTAGGCAAGTAGCGGGATTACAGGAAGTGAGAATGTTTGCCCCTTTTACGATATTTTCTTTACACTTTTTTGGAGTGTTTATTGGTTGTTGTTTTGTTTTTGTTTTTTGTTTAGTTTTTTTCTGTTGTCAATTGTCGTCATGTTTTTGGCTTGATGAGATGTTTAAAATGATAATGATAATAAAAATAATGTTTGTGTTGAATGTTGAGAAGTGTGACCTTATGTTGTTTGTTTGTTTGTTTGTTTATTTATTTGTTTGTTTGTTTGTTTTGTGTGTATATTTGTTTCAACTTGTGGGAAATAAAAAAAAATAAAAATGAAAATGATAGTTACCTATAGCTAACAAATTAGAAAGTTGTAATTAGCAAGATGACGTTAAATGAAAAGTTAGTATGGAGGACCAAAACTGCCAAAATTCAAAATAAATAAATGACTAAATAAATAAATAAATGACTACAAGTAAAAATAAAAATGGATATAAAAAATATAATTCAAAAAATATATCCAAAAAATGAATATAAATGGTAATAAAAAGAGCAAAAAACATATATAAATACATATGCATTTAATTTTTTTATAATATTTTTTTATATCCATTTTTATTTTCACTTCGGCATTTATTTATTTATTTATTTATGTATCTATTTATTTATTTATCTATTTATTTATTTTGTATTTATTTATTCAGTCATTTATTTATTTTGAATTTTGACAGTTTTGGTCCTCCATAAGTTAGCACTTAGCAGGTAGGTGCTTTTTATTTATTTATTTATTTATGTATTTATTTTTTTATTTTTTTGTCACCAAATAACATTCTTCTATTGAGAGGAGAAAAAAGGGGGTGGGGGGGGCTCTCTGAATTATACAATTTGTGGGAGTTAATTGTAGGATAGTGTTTGAATGTTAGTGGACCAAATTAAATATTTCATTCATTAGAACGCACATTTTATAACTTTGATATTGCACTTTTTTTCTTTCTTTTTTTAAATGCACTTGTGCTGACATGGTCAATTAACTGATTGCGCGACATGTGGACACCTCTATACTTGCCATGGCTGGGGGGATACGGCAGTTGCCTAGCAACCCTCCCCTCAAGCCAAGGTCTCACAAGCTTTTAACCTCCGATCGATCTCCACGTCAAGTGGGCTAATATTCACCAAGCAGATTGGAGAAGTGCGCCTTACAAGTGCCATGAAGGGCCCGAACGCATGTACGCCACCGCACAGTGGATTTAAAAAAAAAAAAAAAAAAAAAAAAGTGGAATTGTGAGGTAAAGGCGGACGGGAGAATGAAACTCTTGAGCGGCCTCTTCATCTCCCCATGTGTGCATTACATGGCCTCCTCATCCTCCTCTGGGCCGACCTCTCCGCAGGGTTAAGTGCTCACGTCGCTTAACGTGCGTAGGGGGAAAAAAAAGACAAGTTCACCATCAGTCGGTTAGTTGGCTAGCAAGCAGGATCACGGAAAAAGGAAATTACTCTTAGTGTTTTGCACAATTTGACAAAATCAAAATCAAAGCTGGTTGGTCAGTTAGGATTGGACAAAATGAAAATACAGGGTGATTAAAAAAGAATGACCTTATTTCATGAGCCAATGAAGGAAAAATAGCAAAAAATAACGCTTATAATAAAAGTATTCTACTAACAGTCAAGTTTTATTTCCCATGTTACAAGTGCTCAATATGGCCTCCCCTTGCAGTTTACAAACCCCCATAGGAAAAAAAAAATGACAAACTGTGAGGTCAGGAGATCTAGGAGGCCAAGCACGAACAGTATTTATTTATTTTGTATTTTTTTTGCTGTTGTTGCCAGATGCATAAGTATGTCAGTGTCACATGACAATTTATAGAAAAGTGCCAAATCTGATCTTTCAAACACCCACTCCCACATTCTGATTCATACATTTACTTACCAAATATTTGATCATGAAATCGGGTCATTCTTTGTGAATCACCCTGTAAGTTAGTTGATGATTAGCTGGTGGCAGCTAGTTAGCTAATTTAGTAGGATTAAGATGAACAACGTAGCTAAATAACTGTTTAGTCTAACGGCTACTGTCATTTTTCATTGTGTAATCCTGCTTTCATCTTATCACCAACTCGCTAACTAAGTAACTGACTGACTGACTGACTGACTGACAGTTAGCTGCTTCGTGTACGGAAAAATGCTGTCATTGAGGGCCAGCGAATGAAAAGTTTTAGCCAAATGTATGGTTACACAACATGCAAATAGCAGTTAGCTAGGTACCTTGTTCGCTATGTGGCCAGTTAATTACTGTACAAACTATTTCTATGAAGATTTAAAACTATTGTTTATACTGTAGGTTTTAGGTTAAAAACGGGCCATCATTACAGATGATAAACACTGTGGGCAGATTAGATGACATGGCAACACATTGAGGCTGAAAACTGATTGGACCAGAAAAAAATATGTAATAATCTGTAGCATCCACATCCATGCACTGGAAGCAGGACAGCCAAGAGAAACACAGACTGTTGGGATTGGGAAGATAATTCCATGGCACCAATATTACAATTTAGTTGTAAATGTAGACGAGTGCTGGTGTTGAAGAAAAAAAGGTGTTTGTGGCCCCCGTCCCACAGTAGGTTGACATTTTCATCATTCAAACGTGGAGGGGGGGGGAAAAAAGCGTCAATCCTTTCATTTTGGTAACAAGCGTAACTTCCCTCCGTCCACTTCCTCGCCCGTGTTGGGGAAATGATGGATTAGTTGAGAGCGTTGTTGGTAGGTTGAGGTTCAGGCAGTGCAAGCTAGCGAGCCATCCATTGCCAAGGGCAAGGAAATAGCCCAGATTAAAGAGCTTGTAAATAATGGCCCATAAACATCTGCCCGTTAGCCAACACAATCCGTCTTGCGCCTCCAACACTGCCCTCCCCAACCCCCCATCTGTTCGCCTCCTCCTTTTTCTCCGCGCTCTTGATTTCCTTGAAT
Source organism: Festucalex cinctus (assembly GCF_051991245.1). NCBI lineage: Eukaryota > Metazoa > Chordata > Actinopteri > Syngnathiformes > Syngnathidae > Festucalex > Festucalex cinctus. The sequence continues at coordinate 6,882,759 of NC_135417.1, forward strand.
GCATCATCCTCGCAAACTCGCTCCAACCCAAACAAACACTCAGATTGACCCCCCCTACCCCGGGTCATGTACAGTTCATGTATAACCGACCCGCCTACTCAACCTCCTCCACAGCCCCCATGACTCAACCCAAAGACAACAATGGGGGAAGCCTTGCTTTGATTCTTCTTCGTACCATGAAGCAAAATGATAGTTAAATTAGCAGGAACGCACAAAATCAAAATGGCAGCTACTTCATCGTCAGTCAGCAAAACGAAAAAGTCAGTTTTCGAATTTACTGAGGTTTGTTCGTTCGTTGGCGATTTGCAGGATGACACAAAATGGAAAAATTATGGCTAGCTAAGTTATATTTAGTTACCGTAGTTGGATGTACATTAGCGATGGATGTAGAATGAGAGGATAATTATTAACTAGACTAAGCGCAATTTCTGGAGAAATTGTGTGGGAATGCTGAAAGCTGAATGCTTATGAAGTTTATTGAAAAATAAATTATGTGAAAAGTACAAAGTTTTAATTGAAGTTGAAAGACAAATTAATAAAAAGAAGTGAGCAGGTCATGCTGATCCGTTGTATGTATGGGAAGTGGGCGTGGAAAGTGGGACTTCGAAAAAGTTCTATGTCAGTCCCATTGAAAATGAATGGGGAAAAGTCCCCGGAATGTGTGAACTTTTGAAGCAAGTTGAAATTTGAACAGTGTAAATCGGAAGTATTATGTGGGAGTTGTTTTTCGGCAAAAAAGTGAGGAGAATAAAAATCCGGATAACAAATGTGAGATGCTTTCAGCATTCCCACAACTAGTCAGCTAGTTAGTGAGCAAGGAAGTTATTGAGCTACCGGTACTTAGCTCGTAAAGAAATCAATGGTTAGTTTGTTTGATATTCCTTCTCAAGTTCAAGGTCAACTTTATTATCGCCAAGGGGCAATTCCTTTTACAGCCAGCAGTCAACCTGAGAAAAAAAAAAAACAACAAAAACAACAATACACACGCTGACACAGTACACAATGTTAAGACCTATTTTTAAAAGTAATAGAGGCTGGAATAAATGAGTTTCTACATCGTTTTGTTCTGCGCCTGGGCATTAGTGTATCGCCACTCTGATGGTAATAGTTTATATTTGTCAGACGAATATAGTTCTTTAGGGCGGCACGGTAGTCGAGTGGTTAGCACGTCCGCTTCCCAGTTCTGAGGTCTCCGGTTCGAGTCCAGGCTCGGACCTTCCTGGGTGGAGTTTGCATGTTCTCCCCGTGCCCGCGTGGGTCTTCTCCGGGTACTCCGGTCTCCTCCCACATTCCAAAGACATGCATGGCAGGTTAATTGGGCGCTCCGAATTGTCCCTAGGTGTGCGTGTGAGTGTTGATGGTTGTTCGTCTCTGTGTGCCCTGCGATTGGTTGGCAACCAGTCCAGGGTGTCCCCCGCCTACTGCCCAGGGCCAGCTGAGATAGGCGCCAGCAGCCCCCGCGACCCTTGTGAGGAATAAGCGGTCAAGAAAATGGATGGATGGATATAGTTCTTTAAGTTTCTGTCCTTTTTTTGTGACATTATCATGAGCAAATCGCTAATGATTTGAATGTGATTAGAGCTGCGGGCCTCATACAGTAAATCTCACGCCGCTCACTTGTCACGATTAGGCATCTTTAATGTAAGCTTTCCCGGCTCCCATCTGCTCGCTCTGATCTGGAGGGTCCCGGTCAAGGGTCAGCTTTCGTGACGGGGACCCCTGGTACCGGCGCACCGCCGGTGGCAAATTAGCGCAAACAAAGGCTAATTGGTTTACCAACTCGGGCCAAAAAAAGCCTCACGTCAGCCTTTTATGTGGCGTCCAAGCTTTGAACGGCCGTTGCATAAGCGTTTGTCCAAATGTCACTAGTAAGCTTTTACTTTAGTTCTTTGGTGACTGAGCGTGTTACGCGCAACAGTCGGCTTACACACGCTCGCATTTTTTGGCTCCTCCGCCTGCAATCCCGGTGGGAAAAGTGCTGCTATTAAACGTAGTTGCTTAGTTGGTTACAAGTAAAAAAAAAAAAAAGTTGGCTAGTTAGTTAGTTAGTTAGTTAGCCAAATGTATGGTTACACAACATGCAAATGGCAGTTAGCTAGCTAGTTAGCCAAATGAATTGTTACTCAACACACAAATGGCAGTTAGCTAGCTAGTTAGCCAAATGTATGATTACACAACATGCAAATGGCAGTTAGCTAGCTAGCTAGCTAGCAGGTTAGCCAAATGTATGGTTACACAACATGCAAATAGCACTTAGCTAGCAAGCTAATAGTTAGTCTAGTCAAGTCATCTTTATAGCCAAATGTATGGTTACAAAATATGCAAATGGCAGTGAGCTAGCTAGCTAGTTAGCCAAATGTATGGATACACAACATACAAATGGAAGTTAGCTAGGTACCTTGTTAACTATGTGGCTAGTTGGTTACTATGCAAACTATTTCTATAAAGATTTGAAACTTGTTTATACTGTATATTTTTAGCACAATTTATTTTTACACCTGTATGGCAGTTAAGAAGAATGATGCAAATGTCTGTTAGCTACTGAGCTAAATAATTTTTTAGCTACTTGTTTAATTACTTGCTATGAAAACTATATCATTTTTTTTTGTTTACACATTTTAAGACCAGTTTATTTTGACACTTGTATAACAGTTAAGAACTTAAGACTGTTATGTTGTTGTACAGTCGATCGTTAGCATGCTGAAAGTTCAGTTGTTTCCAAAAAGTGAAAAGACAAACGTGTTACTATCGATTTCTATCTACATATAAGATGCCACACTGCATCAATGTTGGCTGTGTGCTTAGATTGGCAAGATATTATTTGCAAGGCAGGCAGCATTGAAAATGAAAGCAAAGCAAGCGTGGACGTTCGTCAGATCAAGTATTGATCCCATTCAACAGAATCACAGCTATATCGCGGTTAATTGTTTTGCACCCCGTGAAATCGTGATCCTTTTCGATGGGTGTTCACAAGAGTCTGAATTTCCACTTGTGTGCTGCCTGGGGGGGCGGAGTACAATATATTTTTTACATTTTTATCTCAAGGTCTCTCCATATTGTGTATTTTCACCCATTGCAGGTGAAACTATCTCCTGTGAAAAACTGTTTCACTAGGAAAACATGACCCAATGTGTTTAGAATAAAAACGGGCAAGCGTTCATCATTTTTACTGTCCCATGAAAAAGTGTTTTTGTAACTCAAGCCCTGCTTTTAAAATAGTCTGAGCCTCCCATCATGCTACAAAAACCTTTTTGAAAAGGAGATAAATGAGCCACACTGGTGCAATTTATGGCCAGAAATCTCAGTATCATAAAAGCACAAAGTCCGAAGCGGATAACTCGGAGCGCTATTTGTTAATTCCATAATTCCACCAAAGAGTTGTTTGGTCTGTTTGCAGGATTAGACTGAAAGAAAAATTTGGTGAACGGATGCAGCATGTGGTGGCGGGCTGTTTTTTTTTTGTTTTTTTTTTGTTTTTTTAACTCTTGCTTTGCCCTCCTTGGAGGATTATGCACATGATTTTCAATCACTTTTCAAAACAACAAAGTCCGTCGCCTGGTTTTTCAGGTTCTCGCATTAACGCCATAAACCGACTTTGCGGCAAAAGTAGTTTATGGACTCACATCACATGACGACGTACTTCTTACTCATCTTGTATTTCTTCTTCTACTTCCTTTTGGCGATTGCCAAATTCTTTTGGTGCATTAGTGCCACCTCTGGTGCCCAAAGAAGAACAAAACCTAAATAAGTTGGAGGACCAGTTAATGAAAAATAAGTGTGACTTATAGTTTGGAAAAATATGGTGATTTTCTGCAAAACATCGAAATCAGCATTAGCGTACAAAAAATCCATATTGGTTGGCTGCTATTGCTGTTTAAAACAAAAAAATGTTGGTGTTTTTAGGAGGCTGGAACGGATTGATGGCATTTCAATTCATTTTAATGGAGAAGATTGATTTGATATACGAGCCTTCTTAAACGTTGTCGTCACCCTCCCTCCACTCCTTCATTCTTTTTTTCATTTTTTTTTTTGCGGTTCCAATTTACGAGCTGCCATTTTGGCCTAGCAGACAAGCCCGCACCTTGAGCGCATTCCGATGGCGCTGGAGAAATGTATTTGGCGGACAAATCAGTGTGAGGTCGCGGCGGGCGGACGGACTGAAACGGAACAGAACGGGGAAGGTTTTTGCGCTCCCCGGCCAAGCCGACTTGATGACGCGCGCTAACGACGACATGCGCACACATCTGATGCTTCATGGGTGGCCAACTGAGAGCGAATCAGCTGCGGGGTGGCTGCTGGTTAATTTGACCTGTCCGATCGGTCGGGCCAATAGGGCGGCTTATCCGTGACCTTCGAACCTGGGAGTTTTCCAGTTGGCCGATCAGGAAGAGAACCTTCACTTGACCCCCCCGCATGGTAATGTTTGGCATGTGCGTGTGCGTGTGTGGCTAAGCGGTCCCGTATCCGTGTGAGAATGGACCTTCGCCAAGGTGGAAACAAGCATAACCTTTCAAAGATAGTATGGCATCAACATTTATGCACTATTCACTGGGAAATGAGAAAAATAATATTAAAGAAAAATAACATATTTGCTAAGAAATCATTATTTACCACAGTAGTGACAGCATTGACAAAAATATTAAATTAGTACTTGTAATGGGATAAATTTTAAAAATAAAAAGAAGTTTTAGAAATAGTATACATTTAAAGTTTTTATTTTCTTGAGAAAAAAAGGCATAATCATATGGCATTACAGTGGTATGTATTTTCTTTTTCAAAAGGACAAATATTCCAAGTACAGCCTTTTTTATTATTTTAAAAATGTTTGTATTTACTTATGTTAGTTTATGTATTTGAACTTTGATTCATGCATTATTTGGGATGGATGGAAATTAATAAAAAATATTATTTTTATCAGTCATCTACAAATTGAGAAAAAATATCAGATGAAATTGCATATCAAAAGAATTGTTATTTGCAGCTAAACGAGACACGACTGCAATTTCCAACTGACCTTAACTCAACAAATCCAAGCTCAACTAAACCTAACCCTGCAACCTTTACAAAAAAGTGAAAGTTGCTGCGTGCATTTTTGCATCCGTGGCAGTTTGAGATGCAAAAAAAGTTTGGACTTCCATGAGGAAGTGACGAAGTCGGAAGGCTTCCCGTCCAATCCAGGTTATCCGTGACGCTCTTGGTGAGACATTAAAGAGGTTCCCCGCTGCGGCGGTGGCGACCCGGCGCAGGGCTTTACAAGGAAGCGGCGCGATAGCAGCGCAGCTCAATTAGCTTGTGTTGTGGCTTTTGGCTGCTTGCGAGACAGCACGGGTCCAAATCCTCTCCCGCGGGCCCAGCTGGGAGGATTAAGACTGGTTCCTGTCCCGTGGCTGACCTCTCCATAGCCCCAACAGATGTCCTGATTCCGCCTCCCCCAGCCCGCCACCACTGACACTCTCGAACCCTCTCTTGACCCCGACACTCAAAACAGAGCACTCAGGTGACATGCCTTATCACAGGAACCCTTGGACGGGGGACTATCTGCCGCTAATCTCAGCCGCTTTGTAGCGCATCGACAAATGTCCCCCCGACCCTCCCAAACCCTCCAGTTCGTAGTTGTGGGCGGAGCGATCCAAATATCGATATTATCGATACCAAGTCAGTATAGTCAAACAGATAACGGGCATGTCACAGTAGCCACAGGGCAGACTTGCGCCGTCACGTGACTTAGCGTTAAAGATGTAACAATATCCAAACATCACGATACATCACGGTATGAAGGTCACGATACGATATTGCGGGGAGGTTGGCGATACAAAAAAAGGTCACAATATTGTAAAAAAAATATATAGTAAAAAAAAAAAAAGCTCTACTATAAAAACAAAATTGTGCTATGCACATGACAGTAATGCATATAAACAACCTACAAATGCTAATAACACTTAATATTGAGGCACTTGTTAATACAAGGGATGTAACGATAAGTGCAATATCGCGATATCGCAATATTAAAACTGCCACAATATATCGTCGTCGTCATGTCCCGATATTAAAAGCAGCACATATGTAAAAAAAAAAAAAAAAAGTCTGGTTAATTTCCATTTGTGCAGTTCTAGCTCGCTCTGGTGGCTAGTTTTGTTGTTGTTGTTTTTTAAATGCAGTTTAATTTTCACATGCCATGTTTTGGCCCTTCTATGTTTAAAATCTACACTAATGGTCAGATGAAGGGGAATGCTTTTGAAAAAAAAAAAGTTGGTTTCTTATGTGTAAATATAGGCTTATGAATGTAAAACTTCACTAGAATACTAATAAGATTTATCAAATAAAACTGTATTGAAGACATTCTTATCAGATTCAATTATACCAAATAATACATGTTTCCAATGTTAGGAGAAATCTATATAAATATGGACTATAATAGGAAATTACCTGATTTCAACAGGAAGTGACCCGGAAGTGGCCTAAAATCAACAGGGTGTGACCCGATTTCAACAGGAAGTGACCCAGCAGTGACCTAAAATCAACAGGTGGGGAAGGAGGTGGGGAAGTGGAGGCATGTGTGACCCCAAGGTACATGTATTTTTGCCATGCTATTATCAAGTGTAATTATTCATCCACTACAGTAGGTGGCAGTTGTCAGTCTGTCAGTCTTAGAGACTACGAGCTCTCAGTTGCAGTGTTTTGTTTGTTTGTTTGTTTTTTCAGGAAGTACGACGTGTGGTAAAGAAAATTAAGAGACTAAAGTTATTCTTTGTTGCATCTATACAATTAATGCATTTACGAAATGTTTTCTTGTGAGGCGGGGAGTAAAAGAAAACAATTGAGAAACACTGTTGTATGGTTGACGTTTTGTTGATTGCCATTCTCACCCGTGCTTGGATCATAAGAAGTGTCAAAAAGTGACATTCAGTTGAGAAATCTTTTTTACACAGAAAAGAAAGCAACCCAACTGTTGCTCCCTCTTCAGTCTTGTCACTCCTTCCTCACCCAGCAGCTCGCTACAAGCACCACTGACTGCCCCCCCCATTAGAGCCCGCACGGCTGTCAAGAGTTTTTTGGGATCCGCTGAGCTGTGAAATCGCACAAATTGCCGTCGCTTCTGCGTCTGGCCCGGCAACAGACGGGCGGCCGAGCGCTCGGGCGGACGGACGGGCAGAGAAATGTTACGCTTCAACACTTCCCAACCTGTATTTACCGCCTCCCTACTCGCTCTCTGGACCTTGCACCCCTTATTTGCACACATACACGCACTCAAGCACGCGCACAGCTGCAACCCACTGTGTCCACACACACACACACACACACACACACACACACACACACACACACACACACACACACACACACAGAGAAACACGCATGTTTCAGTAATGAGCATTTCTGTTGTATGTGAGTGAAACAAAACATTTTAGCAGTTCACGTGAGCGCATTATAAAAGTACGTACAGTACTGTACGCTGTACGCTGTGTACTCATCACATATGTAGCTACAACTACCACACTGCCTGGAACACTCGTCAGCTGACCAACCCTAACCAATCAGGAGCTAGCTAACTTCATGCTGCATTTGAGGATGGTCGAATATATCGGAGTGGGTTTTTCCCAGTTCCGACCTGGAAGCGTTCGAGGCGAAAGTAAACAACCAAAATGACGGAGAGTGGTAAATTGTTTTTTATTTTGGTTCTTAAAACTCATTCCAAAATATATAAATGTGCAAATAATAATTCTAGAAACACAAATGTATAAGTAAATATGTATTTTAACAAATTAACTTAAATCTTACTCCTTCCTGAATCTTGCTTTTCCAGCACTTCATCTGTTTTGAATACCAGCTTTTCAGTAGTGTGCGAGTTTCAGATGTGTTTGTGGTAAAAAGAAAAAAAGAAAGAAAAAGAAAAACAGTGGTATGTGTGAGTCCATTTCAATAGTAACCGTGAGAGCATTTCAGGAGTAAGTTAAACGTTTGCTTAAATAGCACTTTTGACCACACGCGTGTATGGGAGTGTTTCATTAACTCATCCCAAAAACTTAATACGTTGTATTTTAAATATTACCAGTGTCCAAAAGACGTATTTATACGTTTTTGCTTTGTTGGTTGTTTTGTTTTTATGCTGGACCATACAGAAGACTTTGATGCAGCCTCTGAACTGAAGAGAATGATTGAAGCAATGGTAGTTATTACAAAAACGGCCCGCAGGTGGCAGCAGAGTATAAGAGAGCAACCAGGGCAAAAAGCTGTTGCAAAAAGCTGTTTTCCCCCCACAGTTATAAACAGATTTGTGAATAATAATGAAATTGAGCTATATTCTAATACTAATTGCTGCAAAACGGAAACAGATAGAAATATACTTTTTTTTTTTTTTCCATGATGAAAGACGAGACTAATCTTTCTTTTGGTAGGTTCCATATTTTGACAGCAATGGAACACAATATTCTGTGGGCCTTTAAATCAGCATATGTGAGAGCATTTCATGAGCAAGTAAGTCAACGTTTGCTTCTATATGGCTTTTGATCACAAACTGTATTTGTTTATGAGTGTTTCGTAGAACAGAAACCTGAAAATTGTTTGTGCATGGTTACTTACCACCACTGCCATCAACACACATCCACGCACACACACCCCCAACACCACTTTTGCGGGGGTGTGCGTGGGTGGGTGCGTGTGTGTGTGTGTAAACGGTGCCGGCCTCACCCGTCTCACAGCACAGACACCTCCAGCACTTTGCTTGGCCGTGTGCGGGTCACTTCACACAACAACCCCCCAGTGGGATAAAATAGCCCCCCGCCCGCCCTCCCCGCCAGCACTCGCCAATGCTCACACCCGTGGAGACACCTCCTGAGAAATGACAGAAAGGTCACAGACAAAACATATTTTTGCACACATGCGTGTACGTGCACACACACGAGCAATTCTTACCGTCTTGTGTTGTGTGTACCACAAAGTGTAGATTCCTGCATAATCTCAAATAATAAATCACTGCATGTAGCTTCCTGTATAAAAATAATAATATTGATAATGATGATTATTATTTGATTTGAGATGGTTTTGTTTATAGAACATATAAACAAGTAGTAGAAAAAAAATACAAATTTAAAAGAAAAGAAAAGAAGAACCTTATACAATCATTAAGTCACAGTTTACATGCTCAAAAGGGAGTAGGAAGAAGTTGAAAACATATCTAGTTCCACCCATTATTTGCACTATGTTTAGACTGATTTCATTATTGATACAATAATAGGTTAGTATTTAAAAAAAAAAAAAAAAAGTATAAACCTGGTCATGTATACAAGTGCACTTGGACATGCTCACATTTGCCAGCAACATATGTACATGATTAATTAATTCCTAGACATATACCATACTCACATATGATGATCATATACTCATAACAGGAGTAGTTGAATTTCCTTTTGAGGGATTATAATTACTTCAATAAATGCAATTAAATAAATTGAAACTCTTTGAAAATATAAATATTGCAAAATCTGTACAAATCCACAACATTTAACCATGCATTGCCATTTACCATGGTTAACAACATGTAAACGTTTTTTTTTTATTATTATTATTAATTATAAATTAATAATAACAATGATTGACCATGGTTATTGGGTATATGGTCATCATTCTCATCTTCAAAATCATAATAATAATAAATACCAATATTTACATAATGTGCAACAGTTTTTGCACATGTACAATGTACGACGTGTAATACATTAGACAAGGTATATAAAATTAAAAGTAATATAGAAATAATAATGAGAATAATTTGAATAATTATAAAAATGTGAAAAAAAAATGGGTGGGTCTTGCCACCGTGTAAAATTAATTAAAATGTAAACAACGAGATTACGTGTCATGTTTTCCTTCCTCAAATACTGATAGATTTGTTACTTTAGTCCAGTTTGTTTGTTTCTTTGCTTATATATAAATAAACTTGAGGTGAGTTGAGTTTTTTTTTTTTTTTTTTTTTTTTTTTTTTTTTTTTTTTTTATAAAAACAACACTTGCGTTCACTTTATGGCACGTCGTCAAGCAACATATTATTGCCCGAGTTTGTCATATTTATTTTCTTTGCCCCAAATGGACTCGATGCCTGTCGTACTCTCACGACTCGCAGGTACGTTTATTTGCTTGTGCGTGTTTATTTCGTATAATGGTGTGTACGGTATTTAATTTAAATTTTGAAGAATACACTACGTTGGCCTGTTCTATTTCAAAAATAGACCAGACCAAAATGGCGGTCGCGGTGTTTGTACGTTTGCACTGTCTTTAAACGTAAGTGTAAGTCTTGGAGAAAAGAAGGAAGAGTAACAAATGACTTAATTGTCAAATTAAGGCAAAACAAAACAAAAAAACTGAGATTTACCAGGCTCAGATGAGCATGGAGCAATCAACAACGCTGCGGCAGTGACATCTAGTGGCGCAAGAGTGTAACTACGATAATAGTGGACTACTGTTCTGAAAGATAGCATAAACAAATGAAAAGCAGTGTTTTCCTTATATTGCACTTTCACAGGTACAAATCAAAATACATCTATTAAGGAAAAAGAAACAAAAGTTTTACTGTATATAAACAAATGTGTTTTTTTCCATTACAGAGGCAGATCTTTGCTCAAGAGGAAGTGCGATCCACAATTTTGGGGAAATCTATGACGAGGCCTGTATCACTTTGCCGCTTTTCATGTAATATTTACACACATGGAAATCAAACGTCATTAGCAGTTTAGCACGTCATAAACGCATTCATCAACACACAAACTAATTGGTGCCAGTAACGGTTAACAGCCAGCCGACTCATTCCTTGACTCCCACCCCGTCACTCACGAGGCCAAGACCTGCCTTGTAAAGCCACACGCATTCACTGTAAGTCACAGATACTACAGTGTAGAATGTGAGGATGGTGACCCCAGGAATACAAAAAGTATACCTGCAAAATTTGTCTTCTATATTATGCATTAGGCTTGAAGAATTTACAGTGGACACATGCATTCAAGAGATAGACCGTTTTGTTTTGTTTTTCCAGAGCCAATACTGATTCTTAGTAGTCAAGGACTCCAATAACTGATTTTTATTTTTATTTTATTTTATTTTTCTTCCAAGGCCAATACCGATTATTAGTAGTCAAGGATGCCAATAACTGATATTTGGAGCCGATAATCATTTTAACTAAAAAGGGAAAATATTGGCATCAAAATTAGGGGGAAAAAAATGCAAACTCCAGCTGTTAATTTATTTATTTATTTATTTATTTATTTTTTTAAAGCATGTTTTATTTTTTTATTTTTTTGCCAAAACAATTGTTTTCTAAACTAAAGTATTTCAAAATATCTGGTGTATTAAATTTGGACTTCTTAGTTTTAATTTCAAACAAAAAGAGAACATCTCAATTTACATTAAAAAAAATTAAAAAAATAAAAAATTAATTAGTTCCCTGAAGTTTGCATTTTTTCCTGGGGGGGGGGGTCTATTATCGGCCATAAATTCTTCAAAATGGCTGATGCTGATATTCGTCAAAATGCTGAATATCGGTTCCGATAATGGATCTATCCCTAATGCATACTCACTGTTACCCGCAGATTCACTTTTGTACAATTTTTAAAAATATATATTTTTTGAAAATTATTTTTCTTTCTTTCTTTTTATTATTATTATTATTGCTTTTATTATTATTCACGAGGAAAGAAGAGACTAATCTTTCTTTTGGTAGGTTCTATGTTTTTATAGCAATCGAACCCAATAGTCTGTGGGCCTTCCAAAATCAGCCAAAATCCAGTAAAACATTATTGCTTAGTAAAACAAGTATTGCTTCAGTGAAAATGGTTGGGAGTGAATGAGTTAATAATGCACTTATAGTGAGTGTCAAATGTATTTTTTTTTTTTCACAATGGATGGATGGCCATCTCTAAACTGTTTTGAAGCTATTAAGTTGAGTTAAATATTGAAGTGAGGGGTTTTACGCACACTGAAACCCCCTTATTAAATGCTTGTTGCAGGCACGCACGCTTGACATAAGGGTCTTTTTGTTTTTTAATTGTTTTTGATCATCTCGATAGTGAAACTGCACTGGTTTTGTTTTGAGTCATAGGGCAAAATTTACATGCCGTGTGAAAAAACGTACGGGACTGTCACAAGTTTGTGTCTCTGTGTGCTGCGAGGTTCTGCGAGGCTGGCGCCTCTTTGACTTCTTCAGAAAAGAAGAAACGACAAAAGAAAAGGATGCTCTAAGTTTTCTTGTGCAAGCGGCGAGGCGAGGAAGCCGCGTCGCAACAGGCGGTGTAACCACATTTGACATCACGACGCCACCGTGGTGACCAATTTTTTCGCACTCGCACATCATCGGCTTTTTCATGTCTTTAGCGTCCAAAATTAAAAAGGTAAGTTTTTCCTTTTTGTGTTGATTTCAAGACTTTTGAAGGACTGCTTTGAAAACTAAAAATAATGTACCCATAAATGGATTTCTTCTCCTTCTTATTTGTCATTTTGAATCATGTTTCTTTTTAAACTGTGTTTTTTGTGTGGCACGCTATAGTGATTAATTTCGTCAACAAAAATACTTTCGTCAACACATATTTTCCGCCAGATTAAAGCCCTCATTAATAAACAATAAGTGGGAATAAATCAGTATGCATTTCGTCGACTAATAAAGACGACATTTTAGTTCATGAAAAAAATCGAGACGAAAATATGATTTTGTAAAATATTGTCTCTGCTAATCTGTTATGTCTTGTGACACTGTAATGTGACGCAAAGCACAAACACATTGGACAGATAGGTGGATTCACAGTGAAAGGTTTAAAAAAAAAAAAAAAAAAAAAGTAAATTGTAATTATAATGTAACAATGTAACGGGTATAATGTTCCAACAACAACTCATTTGTTCCCAAAAACGTATAAATACGTTGTATTTTAAATGTTTTAAATGTCCCAACGACGTATTTATACGTTTTTTTTATGTTTTTTTGTTTGTTTGTTTTTTATGCTTGAGCATACAGAAGTCTTTGATGAAGCCTCTCAACTGCAAAGAATGGTTGAAAAAAATGGTAGTTATCACACCTACGAAAGCAGGTGGCAGCAGAGTATAAGAGATCAACCAGGGCCATGTTGCAACAAGCTCTTTTTGCCAGCGTTTTCACCAGGAATGTGAATAAAGATTAAACTTAGCTATATTCTAACGCTAATTGCTGCAAAACTAAAATGGATAGAAATATGTTTTTTCTTTCTAATGAAAGAAGAGACTTTAATCTTTCTTTTGGTAGGTTCCATGTTTTTATAGCTTTAGAACATAATATTCTGTTGGCCTTGCAAATTCAGTCCAAATCCAGTAAAACAGCCGGGAGCGAACGGCGTTGCTCCAGTCAAAATGGCTGCTGGGAGTGAAGGAGTTATTTCGACTGCTAACTAATGCTGGCTAACTTACTAGCTCATTAGAATGGAGCCATAGTAGCCACTGTAATTGTGTGTGTCAAGTTGTTTTTCATCAAAAAGATGAGAAAATTGGATGTGAAATAGTTTTAGGTTCAATATAATCTGCTGACAAAACAACATAAGGGGTAAAAATGGTTGTCCTGACTAAAACTAGAGTAAGACGTTGACAGTCTTTGTTGACTAAAACCAGACGAATAAAATGATGTTTTCTTGGACTAAAATTAAAGACTAAAATGCTAAATTTATAGTCAACTAAATAAAAATGAAATGAGGTTGACAAACTGTGATGAAAAACTAACAAGTGTGACTGGAATTGGACTAAAACTGAGGCTAAATTTCAAAATGGCAGACAAAATTAACATGCTAACCTTTTTTTTTTTTTTTGGGCTATATTTGGATTCAGCGGCTGCGTTCCTTGCTTTTCCGAGCACCTTCATGGCTGCCGTCCTCTCGCTGATGCTGTGGAACCTCGCAATGCTCATCCAAGACGGTATGTTATTTGTCAGTTACTGTATGTAAAAGTTGACAGGTTTTTTTGGTTTGTTTTCTCGCCGTGTTCTGCATGAATGGTGTTGATGGGCAATGAAAACGGGAGGGTCAACTCATTAATTTTCCACCGTCGGAAATGTGTAATGTTGAACATTGCTGAGTTTTTTTTTGTGAATTAAAAATGGACTGAATCTGCTGTTTTTGTTAGGATTGAAAATTAATAAAAGTCTAGTAACTATATTAGGTGAAATACAAGCTAGTTATGAAACAATGTTTTCAAATAAACAAATACAAAAAAATTGAAGTGGTTAAAAAAAGATGGGCACATGGCTGTGACAGGAAATAATTGAGAAGCAGTGTCATATTTTTTATATAAATAATATTATTATTATTATATATTATATCAGATTATATTATATCATTATATTATATCACATTATATATCATATTACGTATATATCAGTATAATCAAATACTTGAGAAGCAGTGTCATATTTTTTATATAAATATTAAAATAGAGTAATATTATATTATAATATATCGTATCATATTATATCATATTATATCATATGATATATATCATATTATAGGATATCAATATAATCAAATAATTGAGAAGTAGTGTCATATTTTTACATAAATATAAAAATAATAGAGTATTATATTGTATCATATATCATATATGATATATGATGTATATCAAATCAATATAATCAAATAATTGAGAAGCAGTCATATTTTTATATGAACATTAAAATATTAAAGTTATATCATTTATCATATTATATCATATCATATATGCTATATTATACTGTATTGTATCATATTATATTATATTATATTATATTATATTATATACCCAAATATTAAAGGGGGGGGGGGGGGGGGGGAGATTTTAAAGCTGAAATTTGAATACGCTGATATTTTTCCTTGTGGTTATCTCCCGTCCGAATGTAAACGTTGATGTCCCACAAACTATGTTAGTTTATGTACTCAAACGTTAACGTTCCTTTATCTGGCTGCAGTCGGCTCCTCCACCTGCCGCGTCGCCTGCTCCACCGACTACAACGTCCTCATCAACTGCTCGTGCGCTTCCGTCCCGGCGCAGCCGCTGCGCCTTGACGTCAACTGCAGGTAAACCTCACCTGAGGGCGCCATCTTGGAACGTCGTCCGTGTTAGATTTCAGCCTCCTTTTGTGTTGTCACGTCAACGTAATCTGCGCACATCCTTCACATGTACCGGTAACTTCAACTAGGTTAGCAAAGGGGATGTTTCTTTAACTAGTCAGTTTTAAATTAGTCATCACGGCGATGACGGCAGCATTTTATCATCCTCTGATTGCTTGGTTGGTCATAGCAAAACTATTTGAACAGCAAAAATGTCGGTGCTATCTGCACACATGAATATGTTGAAATAATCGTCATCTCTGGTGGGGAAGGATGATGTATTTTCCCGACATTTTTCTATGTTTTTGTCAAGCGATCAGGTAAGTACTGATTATGCCTTACTCCCTCGTGTAGCGACGGCGAGCACCACGTGGCCGACAGCTGCCAGGTGACGCCTCCTCAGTCCTGGTGCGCCATGTACCCGCCGGAGCTCTTCCTCATCGCCGCCGTCGGGACCGAATGCACGGCGACGGTCGGCCCGCGGGGTGGCCCGGATAGCGAGTTGTCCAGCTGGGCGCTGTACGACGCCGGTGAGTTCAAATTGCAGACTTGTGGTAGACGGCGGGAAAAGAAAAAATACAAATAAAAAGACCTCTGCCAAGGGAGAAGCTGGCATGTTTCCAGTTGCATCCAGAGCCTTTTATTTTTTATTTTTTATGTGTTTTTTTTCCATCCGACATGAACGTAACAAATGAGGATATTAAGATGTGCATCTGAAGATGTAAAAGTCTTTAATCAATTTGTGCCTTCTGGATTGAATATGTTTTGAATGAATAACTTCCGACACCCAAGGACTATGTACACACTTTTTTTTTTTTTTTTTTTTTTTTTCCTTCTAAAGATTTCACATTATAAATTATAGAAATTATGGACAGCTTCTTCTAAAATATTATAATATAAAATAAAAAATAATACGATATAAAATATTATTATATATAATTTTATATTTTATTTCATACCATATTATTATTCATAATCTTATTATTATTATTATTATTATATTATATACTAGTATTATTTTATATTTTATATTATTATTATAATATATCATTTTATTTTATATTAAAATATAAAATAAAATTATATATAAAGTAAAATAAATAAAATTATATATAATTGTAAAATAAAATTATATAATAATAATAATAATGATGATGACAACAATAATAATATTAATAATAAATAAATAAAATAAAATAAAAAATATTTTAAAAAGTGCAAAAATAAAAGCTACATTTAAGTATATCCAGCTTCAAACTGAGACTAAACAAAATCTGAATTTGTCATGTAGCTTCTAAATATTCCATTTCATTTGTATGAATGCCAGTAAAACCTCCGCCGCCTTTCAATGTGCGAGTGACGAGTGCCGACGAATTCTACAACATCACGTGGGAGCTCGCCAACCACGACGACGATTGCCTAACGTACAGACTGCGCATCCGCACCAGCCCCGGAGGTCTCTTGCAGGTAAAAGCAAATTCAATACTTTTTTTTTTTCCCTATGGGCTGTGCTCAGAATCGCACACTAAAGCCCCTCCCCCAAAATCATCCATTATCAGGAATAAAGATTTCAAACATAATGCTTTTCAATCCAGCTTCACAACAATGCTGTTTTCCCCATACTTAACGATGAAACTCATTGACTGGCAGACATTTTGACGGAAGCAACCCCCTTCGCTCCCGGCTGTTTTACTGGATTTTGACTTATTTTGCAAGGCCCACAGAATATTTTGTTCTATTGCTATAAAAACATGGAACTTGGAAGCTATGTTTTTATTTCTTTACTTCTTCAATTGACAGCAAGTAGAAAAAAATATATTTTTAAGGTATTAAAGGGACTCATTGAACAATTTTAGCAGTGAAAAAGTTCATATTTTGTCCAGAATGAATTAGATAACTTTATTATTGTTCATTGTAAAATTAATATAATTTTTCTACTTGTTGTCGACTGA
Organism: Festucalex cinctus; assembly: GCF_051991245.1. Taxonomy (NCBI): domain Eukaryota; kingdom Metazoa; phylum Chordata; class Actinopteri; order Syngnathiformes; family Syngnathidae; genus Festucalex; species Festucalex cinctus. Next base: position 6,899,793 of record NC_135417.1, read on the forward strand.
TGATGACATCACCTGTGCTGAGGAAGTAGGTAACGGCCAATCATGGCTCCCCTGTTTTCCTCAGCACAGGTGATGTAATCATCAGGCGACAGCAAGAGGAAAAAATTGATTTTGTAGGGATACTTGACTCATTCAACAATTTTCAGCAGTAAAAAAAATAATGTTTTGTCCAGAATGAATATGATAGCTTCATTATTTTTTCATGTACAATTAATACCATTTAAAAAGTGTTTTTTTTTCTACTTGCTGTCGAATGATGATGACATCACCTGTGCTGAGGAAGTAGGTAACGGCCAATCATGGCTCACCTGTTTTCTGGCTTTGGTTGGTAAACTAAGCCATGATGGTGATGTCATCATCAGTCGACAGCAAGTCGAAAAATTACTTTTTAAAAGCTATTAATTGTACATGAAAAATTATGTTATCAAATTAATTCTGTACAAAATATGAACTTTTCAAGACTGAAAATGGTTGAATGAGTCAAGTATCCCTTTAAGACTAACAAATGTCTCCTGTAAGATTTTTTTTTTATTGAGAAATTTTGTTTTTTTTGCCTTTTGTCAGGATGCATCGCGTTCTTTCTCAGTGGACGAGCAGTTCCTGCTGGTGGACCACAAAGAGCTTCCGCCCCGCGCCAAGTGTAGCGTGGCTGTACGGGCCAAGTTGTGCCCCAGTAATCCGTCTCAGGGCCCGTGGAGCGAGTGGAGCTCGGTCGTCAAGTGGACTAACACGCCCGCAGAATCTGCAGACGTCGCAGGTAAGCTAGCAAGCAGGCAGGCAGGAAGATCATCGTCTACGTCAGCAAAGTGCGATCAGGGACAAGAAATGAGAAATGATGTGAATACAAAGTTGCCATTAACTTCATGGAATTTCAAGGAAAATTTCTTTCAAATCATCTGTCATTTATGGGTGAGGAATTATATTTACTAGTGTCATTTGGCATTAATAGAGGTGACTACTCAAGAGTTGCATATCAGATGGGAAAAAAAGTGGTATCGAACATCCCTAATCCTGACCATGCACCATGACGTGCATATATTCTGTCAATTCAACAGACTTTCATTTTTTTAGAGGCAACATATAATAACAATAATAATAATTTCAACAATAAGAATAATTGTTCCAATAAGAATATGACTATTATCATGTTCAAGCATTCACTCATTATCAGTCACTTAGGCTGGAGGTGGTGAGCAAATAAAGTGGAGGTGGCCGCCCCTGAATTTTGTACACAGGAAAAACCCTGGGTATTATATTTAAAAAGTCAAAGTTACAGTAGCAAAACTAACTAAAACTAACTATAATTACATCGTTTTTGTCTTTGGTAATTCATTTAATACGTGAGCCTTTGGGGGTGATTTTAAATGTGATTTAAAGTCGATTTATTTTGATATTAACCGGGCTAAGGACGTTTGAAAGTGTGTCACGCAGAAGTGACGTCATCTCGCAACAGCCAATAAAAAAGCACCTTCAGATGACGTCGCTCCCATGCTGTTTTTTAAAATATTCCACACAAGTAATACACATTTAAAAAAAAATAAAATGAAACTAATGCTAAAACTAAGCATTTGTTAAAGAACTAAAACTAATAAAAATTAACAGAACCACCCTGAAAACTCATTAAAACTAACTAAATTAAAAAAAAAAAACAAAGCTCAAAATGAAATCAAAACTAACTCAAATGAGAAATTCCAAAACTTTATGATATCCCTGGGCATGACTGATGATTTTCCCTTGTGTGCAGTGAAAGGCTTCTGGCTCTACATCCTCCTGGCCGTCCTCTTCGCCGTCGCCGGGCTGCTGCTGGCTTACTCTCGAAAACCGTGAGTACGAACGCCAACCGAGGCATTTACTCCATTTGATTTGATTTCATATCGGCGCTTTGAAAACACAACAGCAAAGTGAAAGCCGATTCGGACACGGCATGAATCATCGCCGCCGCCGCCGACTCACTTCCCGTACACGGCAGATGATGATGACGATATTTCTTCTCACCGCTTCGCCTTTCCTGCCAACGCCTCCCGCAGCGCGAGAAACCGCATATGCGCACGCACACACGGCGCTCAGACGGCGAGCGCGCTGCAACTTAAAACAGGAAGTCACGAGCCGCAACTCTGCAAATGCAACACAAATTTATTTATAGAGCACTTGAAAAAAAAGAGCTCAAACAAACATCGTGTCTATTTGATAAGTGGTTCATCAATGTATTGGAGAGGAATGACGATGTAGCGGGACACTTGGCTGACTTGACGTCGTGCATGCGGGTGTCGATCGTTCGTCTCTGCGCTGTTGAAAATGTCTGCAATTTAGTCTCAATAATTAGGTGAATTTGGGGAGTATAAAAATTTTTATACGCAGTTGAACCCCCTCATACTCGCAGTTCAGTACCAAACAAATTGCATATTCTTAATGTTTTTATTTTTTTTAATCTTCACGAGAGTCAACAATTTTTCTTTCTTTTTTTTTGAATCCTCGAGGGTCAACAATTTATTTTATTTTTTAATCCTCACAAGGGTCAACAATTTGTTGTTGTTTTTTTAATCCTCACGAGGGTCAACAATTTTTATTTTTTTTTAGATCCTCACGAGCTTCAACAATTTTTATTTATTTTTTAACCCTCACGAGGGTCAACATTTTTTTTTTTAACTAGTTTGCGTATTTTAAATTGTTACATTTATTATATAATTGGTTAATGAAAGTATTATAGATCGTTAGATAACAACAATTGTTAATTTCAACAATTTGACATATTTCAAGTTAAGTCCAGTTTATTTCTATTGCCCTTAAATCCGTGCTTCTCAATTATTTGTTGTGGTACCCCCAAAGAATACAATATTTCATGCCCTGCCTAACTGTCTGATTCAACAATAAATAGTACCATTTGTCTATCATGAATGTGCACCTGCCACCTGCTGTAACGGATGTGCAATTACAATTTATTGTCGTGAGTCAAAAGCACATGAATTAGAAATCAAATTAAATTGAGATTGAATTATTATTTTCATTGATGATACATGAGTCAGTTCCACCTGCACGCTCCACTTTGACATGTTTTTTTTTTTGTTTTTTTGTTTTTTTTTTGGATTCTTGTCAGGTTCTTGCTGAAAAGATTCCAGCTGAGCACGTACGTGTCCGGGCCGCACGACTTTTTCAAGCCGCTATACCGCGACTACGGAGGCAACTTCAAGGTGAGAGGTCGCCTTGCCACTAGTGGCCAGCAGGCGGCATTACGCAAAGGTGGGGAAGGGGGGGGTGGGGGGGGGAGGGGGGGGGCTTTTCTGCACCTGCTCACTGCCTGGGAATTTCCCTCAAAGTCACACTGAGGGGCCCGCCTGGCTGGTGTGAATATTTTACATGTCGGGGCTTGCAGGTTTTTTTTTTTTTTTTTGTGTGTGTGATGATGATCTATGTGTTGTTTGTGTTGCAGCTCGATGGAAAAATTACCAAGACGGTTGATGCAAATGTCGCTTGAATGTTTCCCTCTCAAATGTACTATAAATATTCGTGACATTTGAATTTTTTTTTCCCCCAAGTCACAAACAGTATTCAAGTAGAAAAGTATTTTTAATATGTGTGACCATATCGGGTACACCCCGACAATCTAATATTGAAAGCTGTGTCAAAGACAAAATTTACGTTCCGCTTCATCTGACTAATGGCGTTGATTTTAAACAGAACGGCCAAAACATGTCTTGTGAAAATTCAACTGCACTAGAAACGACGTGTTTATACATTTTTTTTATGCGAGAGCATATAGAAGGCTTTGACGCAGCCTCTCAACTGCAAAGCAATGGTAGTAATTACACAAAAGGCCAGCAAGTGGCAGCAGAGTGTAAGAGATCAACCAAGGCCATGTTGCAAACTTAACTATATTCTAATTGCTGCAAAACAGAAGCAGATAGAAATATAAATTTTTTTCCTGATGAAAGAAGAGACTAATCTTTCTTTTGATAGGTTCCATGTTTTTATAGCAATAGAACACAATATTCTGTGGGCCTTGCAAAATCCAGTAAAACAACAAAGGGGGTTGCTTCAGTCAAAATAGCTGCCAGTCAATGAGTTAAATACTGTAGTAAGTGATCGTCCGCTGGACAAAATAAGTAACTGTGGTCAATTTGACTGAAAAATTGTGTTTTAACTTATTCAATCCCAAAAACGTGTAAAAACGTTTTTAAATACTTAGTCCTCACCTCCCAAAAACGTTTTTACACGTTGTTGGGTTTTGCAAGAGCATACAGAAGGCTTTAATACAGCTTCTGACATGAAGAGGTGGTTAAGAACAATGGTAATTATGACAAAAAGAAAAAAACCACGGCCATCAGGTAGCAGCAGAGTATAAGAGATCAGCCAAGGCCATGCTGCAACAAAGCTCTTTTTCTGTGTTTTTTGTCAAGAATGTGAATAATGACGAAACTTAGCTATATTCTAACGCTAATTGCTGCAAAACAGTAACAAATGGAAATACACATTTGTTTTTCTTGATGAAAGAATAGACTCTAATCTTTCTTTTGGTAGTAATACTTGCACGAAACGTCTCTTTTTGCTATCCTGCAAATGTTGGTTCTCAGGAGTGGGTGAAGCCCGTGTTCAGCGAGCACGACTTGTTGGGCAACACGTCGCACGTCGAGGAGACGACTAATAAGAAGCAGCAGTTCCGTTTCCACGTCCCCACCCCACTGGCGCAATTGGGACACGTGTCCATTCACACGGTGATCGTGTGCGGCGGCGGCGAGGACGGGCTGGATGCGTTGGGTCCGTACGGGGAGCCGCCGCTCGCGGACTCTGACCTGGAGGAGGTGGAAGCGGGCGAAGGGCGAGACGAAGACGATTGGCCGCAAGAGGCGGAGGAGAGGGCTTCGCTGGCCTCCAACCGGCCGTCGGACGACGGCTACCCGCGCGTGGACTTGGACACGGTGGACAGCGGCTTCGGGGAGTGCGCCAGCCCCGCCCACTCGGGCTCGCGAGAGACCGCCGGAGATTTGCTAGCAGAGTCGCTAACCTCGCACTCCAACTACGTCAAGCAGTGGATGATGGCTGGCGAAGAGTCCAGAAATGTTCTGCAGTGAACAGTTTGAACTGTTTTGTTTTCATGGATTTTAGATGTGCCGCAGAATGCAAAATATATTTTGCATAGTTTGCTAGAAAGTAACTTTATCTTACTGATGACTTTGTTGTTGTTAGAATCTGGATTGGGGTTTTTTTGTACATAATTTTTCTCTCTTCCATCCAAACAATCCACCGGATTTCATGTATATTTTTTTTTTTTTTTTTTTTTGGGGGGGGGGGGTATTGTCCATTTAAATAAAAGGGTCAATGACACCACTTTTTAAATGTTAAATAATGTAATTTTTTTTCCCGTCAATTCAAACAGCAGGATACCTTTTTTTGTATTTATGTTGTCACTTTAAAGGGATACTTGACTTGGGCCATTTTCAGCAGTAAAAATGTCATATTTTATTTATAATTAATGTGATAACTTCATTATTTTTCATGTACAATTAATACCTTTAAAGAGTAATTTTTCTACTTGCTGTCGACTGATGATATCACCTGTGCTGAGGAAGTAGATAACGACCAATCATGGCTCACCTGAGCCATGATTAGTCGTTACCTACTTCCTCAGCACAGATGTCATCATCGGTCGACAGCAAGTAGAAAAATTACTTTTTAAAAGGTATTAATTGTACATGAAAAATAATGAAGATGCCACATTAATTATAGACAAAATATTGAATTGTTCAATGAGTCAAGCAAGTATCTCTTTAAATAAACTGGTCAATGACACCGCCTTTTTTTATTTTGTTAAAATAATTTAATTTTGTCCCTTTAATCTAAACAGCAGGATGCCTTTTTTTGTATTTTGTCTGTTTTCATAATTATGTTTGTTTTGCTTTGTTTTGGCCTATCCTGTTGCGCCCCCGCCCCCTTTAAAATAGTTGTTTAATATATTTCATATTTTATTTTTAATCAAAAATTAAGGTGCCTTTTTAGTTATTTTTATCAGTGATTTTAAGTTCATAATGTTCTGCTAGACAAAAACACCCCAGGGACTTAATAATTTGTTTTACTTTTTTTATTTTAATTACTATTTTGCCCTTAAATCAAGTTTTATTCTTCTCATTGTACTGTAACCTGAAATCTAATCTCAACCATCGTCGTCATCGTTGACTTTCTATTCGCTCACCCGGGCCTCCTGGTGGCGCTGTGGCGCCCCGGCCAGCGACGCCGCACCCAATCGACAGCCGAACAAGCAAGTGTCAACAAGACAACAAGACAGTGGCAGGAGGCAAGCGAACGTGGACGAAAAGTTCGTGTTTTCAAACGATTTCATGTGTTTGCGTTGGATTAACCAAGCTTTGATGTTTTCCCGTCGATGACAAGCGTCGGTTTGGCGAGTTAAATGTAACATTTAGCGCCAGCGTCGGCTCTTGCCCGCAAGGTAGCATCCTCATATTGGTAGCCGCTAGCGCCAAACAAACCCCCCCCCCCCCACCCCCACCCAAAAAAAAAAAAAAAAAACGACGATGAATTTGTGTCAGAACGCCAGCCTGCGTCCGGACGAGGCTCTGATGGTGGAGAACGCCATCCGGCTGGCGATCGACTCCGTGGTCAACGTGCTGTTCGGCGTCAACAGCGGCCGCAGTCGCGAGTACCAGCGGATGGTGGCCGACAGGGACAAAGAGATCGCGAGGCTGCAGCGGGAGGTGCACGCGCTGCGCCGGCGGGGATGCGCCTCGTGCGCGCTGCTCGACCGGGGGAGGACCCCCGACCGGTCCACGGACTCCGGGGAGCACCGGGACGTTGGCGGCGGCGGGGACGCGGAGATGGACGCCGGGCAACAGCCGCAGTGTCAACTCAGTTTCTACTGTACGTAAGTGGACAGATAAAAATTCCTAACGTTGAATCACTGATTAATAACCCCGCTGTTTTGGTCCATCATCCACACAGTGGGATTGTTTGACAGCCCTCCGTCCCACGTCCCCTCCGTGGCACTGCCCTCGCCTCCCCGCAGCCAAACGGACCCCGCTGGCGCTTCGGAAGCGGTCGCTGTCAAAGAGGAGCCGTGCAACGTGGACGCCGTCCTCGTCAAATGGGAGCTGAGCGACGACGACAGGTTGCGGGAGCAGCGGGAGCAAAGCGCCACTTCTTGTTGTTGGGATGCAGGTAACGCCCGTTTAGTGATTTGTTATTGAAAAGGGTTGGGTGGTAATTGCTTGGAGATGCCACAAGGTGGCAGCAAAGCATTTAAAGCCAGAGAGGATCTCAAAGAATCAACTCCATGCATCTTCTAGCACTATTGAGGACCAAAAGTGCCAAAATTAAAGAAATAATACACCTTTAAATAATTCAATGTCATAAAATAATTAAATGTGCCATTTCTTAATTAAATATGGAATTAAATCAATAATTAAATGTGTCGTGAAATAAATGTCATTTATTAAATATGGAATTAAATGAACCAATAATTAAATGCGTCATTTATTAATTAAATATATAATAATTATATGTATATAGGTAATTTCATTAATGAATGACACCTATTTATTTATTGGTTTATTTAATTCCATATGTAATTAATAAATGACACGTGTAATTGTTTCATGACACATTTATTTATTGGTCATGAAATAATGAAATGTGCCATTTATTAATTAAATAAGGAATTAAATAAATCAATTATTAAATGTGTCATGAAATAAATTTGCCATTAATTAAATATGGAATTAAATAAACCAATAATTAAACGTGTCATTTATTATTGACACATATTGAATGACACGTATGTAATTAGTGGTTTATTTAATTCCATATGTAATTAATAAATGACACATTTAATTATGTCATGACACATTTATTTATTGGTTTATTTAATTCCATATTTAATTAATAAATGGGACATTTAATTATTTCATGACACATTTAATTATTGGTTTAATTTCATATTTAAATAATAAATGACAATTGTTTCATGACACATTTATTTAATTATTGGTTTATTTAATTCCATATTTAACTAATAAATGGCACATTTGATTAGTTCATAACACATTTATGTAATTATTGATTTGTTTAACCTTATTTAATTAATAAAGGGCACATTTAATTATTTCATAACGTTCATTTAATTATGTAGTTAATCCAATATTTAATTAATAAATGACACATTTAATTATTTCATGACACATTTATTTATTGGTTTATTTAATTCCATATTTATTTAATAAATGGCACTTTTTTATATCATGGCATTTAATTGTGCATTTATTGAATTTTGGTACTTTTGGTCCTCCATAGTACACAATCATGAATCCATGTTACATAAATGACAATTCCGTATTTTATTTTATTTTTTAAACAGACCAGCTCCACATGTCGTTCATCAATAATATTAGCTAGCTTAATGGGGAACTTCAATAATGTTATGGTCGACTAAGTTGACGAAAAACGCAGTTGCTGCATTCTAAATCAAAATTTCCTTCTCCTTAATGACTATTGGGTTATTTTATATGGCATACTATACAGTTGATGGATTTTTATGTAGCATTGTTTGTTCCTGGTGCTAATTTCTTTCAATGTCTTGTTTTGGGTTTTTTTGTTTGAAGAAACGGAGGTGAGAGAAGGGATGAACTACGACGAAGCGGACGGATTGGCGCACGTCACGGAGGCGGAGCAACTCAGGTTAAAACCTGCAATCCTTACAGCGTAAAAAAAAATGAGACATGATTCATGTTCCTGTATTGGATTCCATTATAAATGTCAATATTTATATTTTTAGTAATTCCACCAAGTAAGAGAAAGAAGTTTCGACTATTTTGCAGAATTGCTATTTCTAGAAATGTCTTCCATATAAAAGTCAAATTGGTACTGCGTGAAATCCTTCAAATGAATGGAAAATCAATTTGAATCGTGAATCGAATCGGGCCCTTCTGAATCGAATCGATTTTGGAAATCTGAATCAAGACCCAGCCCTAAAACAAAATGTCTTCCATGGTTGTATTGCAGACTATTTTAGAAGCATTTTGAATGAAGCAGAATTCAACTAATTGCTTATTTTTAATGACAAAAAAAATCGTAAAAAGAATTATTAATGCTAATTTTTAAGTTGTTTGAATTTATAGATTTGCACCTTTTTTTTAATTGTTAAATAATTAATTTTATAAATTTCTTTCATCCAAAAGGAACTTGCATAATTAGTGTTTCAAATCATTTTTATTTGCCTTAATATTTTTATTTTATTTTATTTATTTATTTATTTTTACGTTTAAACATTTTCTTGTTTTGTACCAAAAAAATAAAATAAATCGCCCTGCTGCCAACATAAATTGTATTATTATAAATTGTTTGGTCCAAAAGGAACTTAGATAATTATTTATTATTATTATTATTATTATTTATAATTAATTGTTTCTATTTTTTAAATTGGGCTTGATGTTTTTAAATGCTTAAATATTTTCTTGTTTTATACCAAAAATAAATAATTATTTGAATAATCGTGATTATTATTTTTCTATAATCGAGAGAGCCCTAGTTTGAGACGTGCCTCACTTTTCACGTTTCGCTTTTCAAAAACAATGAAGTCACAGAACTCAGCTAAAGAAATCCGACTTACCCGTGTCAAATCTAGAAGAAGTGGCAGACATGACTAATCGATCGCCGGTCGTGCTGTCATCCGTCCGCCGCCAGGAACAAGAAGAAGCGAGTCCGCACGGCGAAGCTGCCCGACGAGGCCCAGCAGCAAAAGCGCGCGGCCTGGCGCGCCGCCTCCCGCCGCTACTACGCCCGCAAGGTGGCGCGCCAGCAGGCCGGACCCCCGTCACGCCCCGCCCACTTCCAACACGGGCCGCCGACGCCCGTCTCCACCTCGCGACTCGCAGGCCCAGCAGAGGGAGGCGTGGCGAGCCTCCTCCAGGAGGTACTATACCAGAAAAATGGCGCACCGGCAGAACCACAACGGACCCCCGACGTACCGCCGCCCCGAGTCGGCGGGAGATGACAGACTGGAGGGAATTTTGTGTCATTGATGATAAAGAACGCCGAGGCTGTGTTTGGGAATCCATCGCTGGCTCGTTTTTGACATCAGCCGTCCTCCAACCACGGGCCACAGACAAGTTTAAAAAAAAAAAAAAAAAAAAAAAAAAAAAAAAAAAAAAAAACATTGTTTGGTGCGTGTTTTTTTTCTTAATTAAAAAAAAAAAAAAGATTTGTTTGGTGTTATTTATTTATTTATTTATTTATTACTTTTTAGTTATTTATTTATTTTTAGCAATCATCACTTCCACAAGCAATTCATCCTCAAATCAACTTTTGCCATTGAAATGAATGGAAATGCCATTAATCCGTTCCAAAAAAAAAATCACAAAACATTTTTACATATTTTAATAAGAAAAAAATTGTGCGTTATACTGTTATTTATAAAACAAATAGCATCAACAAAGAGGAATGAGAAGATTTAAACAATTTGTGCATCATGAATAATTCATTGCAAATCCTGATGTGTGCAACTTGGCCACCGGTGGCAGTACAACGCAGTCATGAACACTAACAAAAGACGACTTTCGCATCTACTGTGATACTGGTGATAAAACCATAATGCTCAACTTTTATTTTGTGAACTTTTTTTTTCTTTAATCTGCAGGCAGTGTGAATGTGAAGGAAAATCTTTCCACTGAATTTTTTTCCCTCCCTTTCAGAATGTTCCAGAAATGACTGTGCCAGGTGTCATTAAATAGCACCTAAGAAAGAAATATGGTAAATATAATAATACCTTTTTAAAAAAGCCACTCTATTTTTTTTTTGCATTTATCCTGAATGTGTTTAATGAAAGTTATTTCATTCATTTTTTTTTTTAATTCTTGAACATTTTCTTTAGGTTCACATTTCAAATACTAAAAAAACACACAAAAATACGTCTTTTTTTTTCTTTTCTTTCATTCTTTGTTTTAATGCTACATACAGACACAAGATTTAAAACTTTTTTTTTTCTCAGAATGAAATTTAATCATGTGTAAATATAGATAAATAAAAAGGTGTGTATTATACACTACAATGACGCAGTTTTCCTGAAAAAAAAATAGTAACAGTTAATTCATGTGCATAAAACATTTTTTAAAGCTCTTTAAAAGAAATTGACAATAAAATCAAATGTAAGTTTGTATACATTTGCTAAATAATTGAAAATAATACATTTAAAGCCCATTTCTCATGAGAAGATATTTGATAATGAATTGTAAATTTTCTATGTTGTGCATTGTACATTATAATAAAAATAGATGTGATGGGTAAGATGGGATAGACAGATAGATGGAAGATGGGATAGACAGACAGATTTATATACACATGAACACGTGACAAGTATAAAATACAAGTTGAAGTTTAAAAAATGGAGAAAAGAAAAAAATGACAATCAATAGTATAATTTACATGATTAAAAAGGAGTAGGACGACGTACAAAAACTTAATAAAAAATAAATAAAACTTTAGATAGAAACGCTGCTAAATCGACTACATTAAGGCGGGTAACACGCTACTTCCTATTATCAACTCTTATTTTGAAAGCTAGTCACAGCACTTCTGGTGCACTACTTAGCTGACTGACGCCAACTTGATGACAGCAGCGATCACCGTAGGAGGCTTTTTCCCATCATGCTTTGTTGCCGTTACGAGGAATAATTTGTGACTGTTATTCCTCTTTAATGTCTTTATTCATTTATTTTTATTTTTTTCAGGCATACCGTCGTTTATTAATTTCGTTTTTGCTACTTTTGGTATTGAAATGACTGTGGTAGCTTGATCTGATGTTGGCCATCATGCTGCCGTTTGGCCAGTTTGGTGTCCTCGCGCACGCGCAATCGGATCCGGCTCGACAGCTGCTCAAACGGAACAGGTGCGCTCGTTTTTTTTTCGTCATGAGCGCAGTCGCAGTGAAGGAGGAGGTGGGAGTTATAGATGCGAGGGATCTTCATTTTCAAACCTGAATCCAACCTCTTAGGTTTGAACACGCAAATATGAAGCGAATGTTCAGTTTGTTTTGTTTTTTTTCAGGGACGCCGTAATTTGCGATAGTGTGAAGGCGGCGCACCTAATTTCCTTAAGAGGACCCGAGGGGCGTTTGTTTTGGGGCAAAACAGCTCCAACCGCCACAGGAGTTGCTTCGGTCGTAAGATTGTGGAGCTTTTGCAGCACAAGATTTATTATCGGACCGTTTTTTTAGAGCGGTCGCGGAACAAAGCACAAGAAGACGAAGGAGCAGCTGCCAGGCTGCTGCATGCGCGCGCAGCCTGACTAGGGGGGGGGCGTTCAAAGCCTCAATTGTTTCACATTATTCGCCTGTGAGCTAGTTAAACGCTTCGCAAGCACCACTAATACTTTATTTTCCACGTTTATTGGAACATTTGGAAGGCTTCGAGGAGCCAAATCGAGCGTGTTTTCATGTGCGCCTCGTTGGTGCGCTTCTTGCAGGACTGTGCGGCAAAACGGATATTCAATTTCTCCAGCGGAATTCGCCATTTTTCACGGCAAAACTTGTACATTTGGAGTATTTTTAATCCCGTGTTAGTTTTTGTACTTACTTGGAGCCAATGGAAAAGTCCAATTGGCTTCAGTGCGCACCTGTTCCCCTTTTGGAGACGTTTCTTCCCTTAACCGTCATTTCTCTGCACTTTTACGGGCTTGGAAGTTGTCGCAAAGCAGTTTTGAAATGCCAAAAGAGTCTTTCGGACTTATAAATATCATGAATGGAGTGTTTGTTAGTATCTGGAAGATGCCGCGGGGTTTGGCAAGGCGCTCAAAAGTCTTCTTTTTGGAGTTTGGTTGCGCGCAGACTGACAATTCCAGGCTTGGTTTCGACTATTTGAATGTGGGGATGGACCAGAATATTTTCAAAATCAAAGGGGGGGAGATGACTGTTAATGTGAGGGGTTTGCTTTTAAAATTTCAGCCATTTAATGTGGCGTTTTCAAGCTTCACTTGGAAGAATGGCTCTATCCAGCTCCAAATGACCATTTTACGCGTTTGGTGACTCCTGTAGACCCTTAAATGATGATTTATCCCAACGTGTTCACCCCTACACGTTGAACGTACATGGACGTGTCCATTTTTTTGCAGGGCTTGCTGGGAAGAAGACGGAGCCAGTCGAGGTTGGGCCGTCGGACAAGGCGTTCCAAAAGGTGGAAAATCAGCCAGTAAAAAGGTAAGCAAGAAGCAACCTTATGTGGCCAACGATGGCCAATATTTCTTGGGATCTCGAGTGGACCGAGTGTAGTCCGCGTTGAAGCCGAGAAGGACCCATTTTTAGGGGCAATTTGGCCGTGTTTGCCGCATTTTCCAAGCGGCTCCGCAAGGCCACGGCGGCTGTGCGCTAAAGAAGCAAACATGGAGGCGCGGCTAGGGGGAGCCAAAGCAAGGCAGGAAGGAGACATGGAGCCTCCATTGTTCGCCACAGCGGATGTTTGTGCCTCGTTTTAACATCCACAAAACGTTCAACTAGTCCGGAAGACATTTTATTGTTGTATTTTGGCGTCAGTCGTCGTCGTTAGTTGAAGTTGGTGAGTCTGAAGGGTGTGCGCTTGTTTGGCTTCAAAAGCCTCTTAATGGTGCTCAAGTTTTTCCACCTGACTGACAGCAAACTAGCTTCATACATGTTAATATTTGAAGAAAAATGTCAATTGAAGTATAAATGAGGAGCTTTAACGGTGAAAAGTGAGTTTTTTTTTTTTTATTAGCTTAGCTTGTTGCTATGCTTATTTAGGGAGCGCTCAAGATGGCTGACGAACTGGTAACAGGTGACGTCAGGATGCTGCTGCTCACTTCCTTGTTTGGATTTGAGACAAACGTCAACTTGAACTGTAAATATGTTCATTTATATATTTAGTAAACAAGTCAATGAAATGAAAGCAGTTTTTATACGTGTGATGGTGAGAAAAAACACACCTGCTAGAAAACTAATCTCCTTTCAAGTCAATTAAAGGATGACATTTATGTTTTGGGGCCATTTAATTGAACCAATATGCCTAATTTATTCACTTACGACTACCAATTTCATAGAAAACTACATGGGCTCTGTGTCAGAGCTGATTGAATTGAACAAATTTGGAATTTAGGGCACCCCTTTTTTTTTTTCCTTTTTTTTTCTTTTTTCTTTTTTCTTTTTAAATGCTGGCGATCTTGAATTCTGAATTTAACTTTTAATTAAAAATTAAACTCCTAAATGGCTTGACTTCTGCTCGCCTCCTCTGTGTCAGTCTTAAATGAGAGTTTGATTTTATTTGAATTTACTCTGTCATAGTGTCTTAAATAACCCTTGTCTTCAATTTGATATGCACTTTGAGCTAGCTAGTGCTCACCCCTCACCATCAGCCTCAATTAATAAATTCACCCCACCCCCCCAAAAAACATTAATTTAAAAAACACATCTTTCAAAAACTCACTGTAAATGTTCTTAACCTTGTATTTTTCTTCTGTTTATATTTAGTTCACTCACAATCAATTTGATCATCTTGAGTTGTTTTTTTTTTTTTTTTCCACCCCCTGCTGTCATTTGCAATTCTGCTTACCTCATTTGTGTCAAACCACATGAAATGGCGGTCATTTTGGATTCTGCGGCTCTTCCTTTTCGGTCAAACCGTCTGAAATGGTTGCGTCACTTGACTGGACCACAACAACCTCCTCCTCATCTGTGTAAACAAAAGAACAGTTCATAATATAAATGCCATTTGAGTAAAATGTCAAGATAACTGATAAAAAAAGAACTCTCAAAAGCAATTGTTTTGATTGAAATGAAGGCAGTCAAGTTCTAAACTGGCCGCATGTGCCTTTTCAGTCCACTGCTTGTGGTGCTGAAATGAAGAGAGAGTGGTGGCACTTTTTGCTCCCCTCTGGTGGACATGTATAGTAACACATGCACAACACAAGCTGCAGCGCAAAGTGAGAGGCTCATGCTTAACTCTTTCTTAATCAAAAGAGTTAATGAGGGTTTTAGTCTAGTCTAGTTTTAGTCCGATAAAAAAATGTGTTGACGATGATGAAATTAACACGAGTTTAAAGCAAGTCGAACTTTTTTGGGGGGAGTTGGAAGTTGACATCAGTTTTCAATTTGTTGATTGTCCGCGTTTCCGCCCCGCAGCGGCGATGGAAGAGGAGATCGTGGAGGAGCACACCAAGGTGAAGCAGGGCGTGGTGAAGGTGCTGCAGTGCGTGGCCACCATCTCGTCGGCGGCGGCGGTGGTCAACCCCATCTTCGGCGTGGCGGGCTCGCTGATGCGGGTGGTCCTGCACCACATCGACGACGAGGACATCCGCACGCTCAAGCGCGAGTTCGGCTCGGTCAACCGTGCGCTGGACGAGCTGTCGCGCAAGAACCGCCAGGCGCTGGCGGCCATCCAGAAGGAGACGCTGGACAGCCAGTACGCCGCCGTGGAGGAGAACCTCAAGAACCAGTTCCGCAAGTTCATGGACTTGGTGGAGGCGCGGCCCGAGCACCGCGAACGCAAGAAGGACGACTTTGCGCGCAGCTACGCCGACGACCTGGGCGACCAGAACCTGCACACGCTCTACGACGGCGTGGTGGGCAAGCCCAAACTCTTCAGCCGGCCCATCCTGGAGGTGAGTCGACAAAACGGAACGTAAACGTCAACCAGCGTACGTACGCCCGCTGCTCTATGCTCGTTTTCATCAGATGTTGAAATACTGTGCTCAAAATGCCATCATACTTTTATAGATATTTCTATCCATCTACAGTTTTACACAATCATCAACCCATGTTCCATAAATCACTCAATTCAATAGTTTGAACTATTTAGCACAAGCGAGTCACATTCGCATGAACTAGGTAGGTAGATAGATTGATAGATGGATAGATCTAGGTAGGTAGATGGCTAGATAGATCTAGATAGCTAGAGGTATTATAAAATAATTCTATATAAATATTACATATTGAAATTATAAATATATCATAAAGTATCTACTGAAAATTAACTTAGATTAACATATGAATTGCTGCATATAAAAAAATTATGAAAATAGAAAAATGTTCATACATTTTTTATATAACGTTACAAATGGAGGAAAATATTATGGTGGAATAGGGGGCAATGTCTAATTCCGACCAGCAGATGGGAGCATTTCCTGCCTTACAAGAAGCTCCGAAGCAGAAGCTTGCATTTTAAATGCGAAGAAGAGAGACACACCATGTTGGAAAAGTGCTGTGACAATCTAAAATAAATCTACCAAACAATTAGAGCTTTGTGTTTTCAAATAAAATTCAAGGAAGTTGAAATGTATCTAAATTTGATACAAAGTGTGACAAATTCTTTTGTCACATGAGACAAACCAAAGCTTGAGCAGGAAAAGGTCAACTCGATCTGATGGATTAAATATGCTCGCAGCTAATCAACCCGAAATTGTCATTGCTAATCGCGGTCGTGCTTTTGTGTTTGGAGGTGTTCCTGAAGCACTCGGGCGGCGACCGTCGCACCATGGAGCGCCTGTGCACGCGCCTCACATACCTGTTCTGCATCGGCCTCATCGCCCTGATGGGCTACGCCGCTGTCATCGGCGACGACGACGCCGGCCTGAGCGAGGAGTGGGCCGAAAAGATGGAGAACGTGCAGGACAGGATGCAGCAGGCCCTGCGCATGTGCCGCTGAAACGCGGGTATGCGCGCGTATGTGCATCTTCAACACCATCATTATCATCAAGCATCGTGAACCATTTGCCAGATTTATTTATTTATTTTTCAAGCTGCAGTGCAAATGGACTCAATGTCCGCTGCAATAATATATTAATACATATATATTATTAATTATAGGGATGTAACGATATCCAAACATCACGATTTGATATTATAACAATATGAAGCTCACCATACGATAATTATCACGATATTGTGGAGAGGGTGGCGATATTAAAAAAAAAAAAAAAAAAAAAAAAAGTTGATACATAAATAAACATACTATTGCGCTTTTGTACACAACAGCAATGCATATAAACAACCTACCATCTCTAATAACACCTTATAATGAGGCACTTATAATTTAGTTCCTCCACATATTGACTTGCTTCACAAACATATTACGACGATCTGACGATTAGCTTAGATGTTAAAACAGAAGGGCCAAAATATCCCTAAAGAAAATTAAACTGCACTAAAAAAATAGCCACCAGAGGGTGCTAAAATGTGTCAAGTGGTTCACGATGCTTCGAATGCTTCATTTTGCCAAGACGACCACAGTGGCGGGCAAAAACACAAGCGCACTACTTGACCTTTGACATTAGTTCCACTACAGGCCACTTTAAACGATCAAGCATCCACAAAAATTACATTCCTTCCTTAAATTGGTTGTTGGTATTTTTCTTTCATATATTTTTCAAGTGATTTATTTAAATTGAATAACATAAGCAAAAATGATGCCTGCCTTTGAATCAACTGATTGACTGCTAATTGTTTGCGAGCATTTTGACTGATTTTTTTTTTTTTCTTTTTTTCCCTCTTTCCAAGGTTATGTTCAGCAGCAGCGTCTGCACCAAAACAAAGTTGGGGAAAAAAATAATGTGTAGATTTATATTTCCATTCTTTAGTAACGAGCAGTAAATGTTTCCATTTGAAAAGTCCATCGAGATTTTTTTGTTTGCAGAAAAACGCTGGGACCACACTTGCTTTTTTTAGCGCCTCTTATCAATTCATTGTTATTATTATTATTATTATTATTATTATTATTATTAATAATAATAATATCATGATAACTCTGGGACCACACCCACCCATGCAATTGCTTCATGCGCTTTGTTACAAGTTAGGTCGCATGCAAAGTAACCGATGACGTTCATGTCGGAGATCGTTTAATAATCCGGCAAAATGAGCCACAAGGACGTCAAAAAAAAAAAAAAAAAAAAAAAAGGATCAAAGCCACGCTGACAAAACATGATTACATAAAAACAAAGCCATGTTACAAAAAAAAATTGTTACTAAGATAGTCGCAGATGTCCTGTGAGATTCAGACGCAATTCTCAATTTCAACGTTCTCAATTTTTGACGGTGTTGGGTCAGTAAACGGTCATCTAATATTAAAACATAAAAATCTTTTTTTTAAATGATGTTCTGTGACATCATGACTGATTTGACTAAAACGAAAGGCGCCGCCATGGCAAGTGCTGCTATTTTCGTGTCGTTAACGGAATAAAGCGAAACCCTGCGCATTGATAGCGGCCGATTCCGTTCGGGGGCGAAGCGCATCACACAGCGGCCCTAACGACACGGAAGTAGACGTTTGTGCCGTCATAAGCTAGCAGTTGGTATGACCAACGGTACCTTAGCTAGCCAAGTGCATCAAAGCCGAAATAGTGAGACGATCCAAGCTAGGAGAGGATACGAAATCATTCGTAACGTCTCCGCCAGCCCGCATGGTGAAATCCTGCAATCGCGGCAGGAGGATATCAATACGTCAATTCTCTCAAATTGCAATGAAAAAATTAATTCATATCATGAAATTTGAATTAGTAAAATGTTCCCTTTACTTTTCTGAGTCACATAAGACTAATATGGGACTGTTGTTGTTTTGTTTTTGTTTTTTGTTTTTTTGTTTTTTGTTTTGTTTTTGTTGCACTCATTCAAATCCCAACATCTGAAATTAGATAACCCCCCAAAAACCAATTCCTTATGCTTTGTGGTGATGTCATCGCAAGTTCTTACATGAACACTAAAAGTGGTTTCACACGTATTCATGACACTATTTTTTTTTTCTTTCTTCAGCGCTTCGTTGCACATTGTCTTTGCGAATGACTTTGAAAACGGGCATTGAAGCTCGTGCCAACTTGCTCACTTTGTGTTCTATGTGCACTTTATCCCAAAAGCAAAACAACTTTGGGTTGAATTTTTTTTTTTTTTTTTTTTTTTTTTGCAGCCAGCAGTGCCTCAATGTTTATATTCTTCTCGCTCTTTTTTTTTCCCTTTTTTTTTTACTATATTGTGACACATCCTCTGTTGTTACTATGTTATAAGCATATTATGCAGTGTAAAAAGAAAATAAAGGTTATATACTGAACGCCTGTCATATTGGCTGTTTTTACTATTTTTTGCACGTTTCTACGCATCACAGCAAAAAACATGAGTATGTATACACACACACACGTGTGTGTATATATATATATATATATAATTTTATTTATTTTTTAAGTCATTTTGTTCAATAAATTTAAACAGCATAAATCATGCTATTTCTACTAAGTACTGTCTCAAATGTTCGCGTTATTTGGGAGTGGCAATATGGCGGCTACCCAGTACAGATCAGTGGGCAATCTCCACGGACTTGCGTATTATGATTTCGTATGAATTTAGAACGTCCGTGGCAAGCCCACCAGTCCCAGGGGAGCCGCAACAGCCCCCCCCCCCCCCCCACCACCACCACCACCCAAAAAAAAAAAAAAAAACGACGTACCTGAAACGAGCGATGTGATTCAGTAACCATAAAATGATTGAATTGAGAGCAACACCGGGGTGCAATTTCTCAATATGTCCAGCAGATGTTGCTATTTCTCCGTCTCAACGCCAAACTCTTCACCTGTTTTCCACTATACTGTCCATCGCAAACATACATTTCCTCGCTTTCCCACGCGTTTTTTTTTTTTTTTTAATTATTATTCCTCCTTTGCACCCCGGAGGGGTTCAGATCAGTCAGATCATGTTCAAATGTTAATATTTTTCTGATGTGGACCCGTGAGGCCTCTTGACACTCTTTTGTGATTAAGCGCTATAAATAGTCGACATTCGACTTAACTTGTGCTTTATTTGCTGTCTGTCATCTAGAGCAGTGGGGTAGTTATTTTATTGTTTTTATTTATTTATTTGTGAATTAAAGAAGGTGTAGAGAGTGTCGAAGCCTGTATCATGTCGGATAAAATGACTCCACATGTGTGAAATCCAGAAGAAAAAAAATGCTGATTTTGACTCGCACAATTCTGCATGAGGTCACGGGCATCACATCTCATCAAATAAATACAATAAAACATATATAAGCAACAATTTTAACTTCAGGTTGCGTGTCTGGTCGGATTTGCGTCATCATCGTCGTGATTTATTTTTGGCGCAGGTTGAGGGTGGGTTGAGGCGTTCATTTACCTTTTTTTTTTTTTTTTTTTTTTTTTTTTTTTTTTTTTTTTTTTTTTTTGCGCAAGTGGCATTTGCGCAATCACCTGCACACATACCAAACCGTCTTCTAACTCCACTTTGTGGAACAAAAGAAATCCAATCAAACCTCATTAATGTTTGCTTTCCTTTCAAATGTTCCTTTTTCACCTTACATATGTTCAATATAAATGACATCATCTTACCTTTAAGTCGTCGTGTTGTTCACCTTCAAGATGCTCCCCAAGGTGGACCAAAAAGCACACAAAAATAAAAATAAAGAAAGAAAAAAAGAACCTTGTCGACGAAAAACGACAGCAAGATGTGGCGTCTCTCCTTTACCTCCTTCCCTCCCTCCCTTTCTTGCGCATCACTCCTTCCTTCCGCTTTTTTTTCCTCGCTTTTCTTTTTTGGACCCCTCCCCATGCAGCTTTCTTCACATACAAGCAGCACATGCGGGGAATCTTCCACTCAACTTGTCCGACGTGAAAAAAAAGAGGAAGAATAAGCGGAGGTAAGTAAGAATGTGCTGAATGTTCTTATCCGGACTGAAAATGCTGAAAAAATCAACGTGACGTCACCTGCATGGGGGCCACTTCATGTGCGTAACGGCGCACATCCGCCAAGCACTTAGTTTTTTTTTTCTTACTTTATTTTTTTTTTTTTCAAACCAAAATCAGCTTCGTATTTGATTATTTGTGATGATTTATGTGGATATCAAGGAGTTTGTTTTTTTTTTTTCTCGAATGAATCACATCCATCCAGTCAAGGACACACGCACATACAGCCTCCATTTTGTGTTGCATGACATCACCGGCATCGGTGTTGTGTTTTATTTATGATTTTTATTTACGAAAACAGGAGACGCCTTTGGGAATTGTGTCGACGGTGGTGGTTCAAATTTCGTGCATTCACAATCGGTGGGAAAACGTAAACAAGTATAAATAGTACTTGCTGACTACTTCAGGTCTCTTTTAAGTGTAACGAAATGGCTTCTAAATTGTGTGAAAATGGGAAAATTAGTTCTAACACCGTAAAAAAAAGTAATTTGAATGGATTTGATTTGAATATGATGTACATCGAGTTGCACATAAAATGTGGTCAATTGACGTATTTATTTAGGGGGGGAAATGTGATATTTATATCAGTTGGCTACATTTTAATCATGTGCAACAGATGATGAAATAAAAACTATTTTTTCAGTGTAGCTTACTTGATGATGGAGCGGTAAAATCGATTTCCTCTTCCAGTCTGCTATGGCTGGGATTATATCACGTGCTAGTCACGAGTTAGCTCGCAAGCTAACAGTCAATAAAAAGAAAAGTTACTCGTAATTTACTTGAATATTTTCTTGAGGACGTTTTACTTCTACTTCCTGCATATTTCGGGTTTCACCTTTGTCATCCAACCATTTCACAGATTTATTTATTTATTTATTTTTACAGTTATCGTGTCTTGCTTCTTTTTTGGTGGGTGGGGTGTCATTCTATTGTTGACCACTAGATGGCGGCGCACCATTTATTTCGATGCTATAAATTTGACAGAAGAAGAACGAAAACGAAGCATTTTCAGCTCGTACTGGCTTTTGCTGACGTTATTGAAGGTCACTCCCCGTCAAATCTACTTTTTATGGCTGTCGGTTCATTTTACAAGGTGCATCTTTGGGATTCATTGATGTTTATTGTGAGATGGTAAGTTTGGTAGTTTGGGATAAACACAGAGGATCATTACACTGTTTCGTTGTTTGTACATGTATTTTTATTTATTTATTTTTTGTTACCAATGTGCTTGCTTTCTTGCTCTCTCTTTCTCACTATCTTAAACGTGTTTTAATATCTGCATTTAAGCTTTAAGAAATTAAAGTGTTGTAAATGGTACCAAAAAAAAAAAAAATGCTGGTGTGAAACTCCGATGGCTATATTAGCTGTGATTCAACTACTGTGAGTCCTCGAGTTAAGGCGCACTCCACCCAAGGTGTTTCGAATTTACAATGGTTACACCCAGCTCGCCATTTTGGCTCCTCGTCCGCCATTTTGTTTATTCATTTTTTTCCTTTCGGACACATTACAGTTTACATCAATCACATCACATCATTTGCAACGTTGACATCCGAAAGAAGGGCTGACGGGTCGAAGCCGAAGCTTATTCGAGACCCGTCCCCATCGACCCATTACTATAACGCATCAATCATATACATTATTTAGAATAGTCATTAATTTTTATCGTTATCCATCCCATACTATCCCAAACACTGCTCGCTCAGTTCATCTTGAATGTCCGTGTGTAGATTGTGGCTAGTCCCAGTCATTTGGCACTGGTGAGTCGGTCCCCAGACGCCACCAGCAAGCCCACCCCGCCAGGCGAGCAGCCAAGGCAAGCGCAATTCTTCTCATTCACCAGTAGGGTCTTCGCTGACCTCGGATCAGCTTTCACACATGTTGTGCTTTCCAGAAGAGTAGATCGGCTTGCATTCAGCCCATTGCTTTCAAGCAATTTCAGCACTCGATTCTGGTCAGGTAGCACCACTGGTTGCTAGCATGTTGTGGATCTGATGACTCCTGTGCGCTGCCCAGCCTCGCTCACCCAGCAGAGCGGCGCACGCCAGCTGCATTCTAGGAACCAGACCACCAACCCCCATTTTGCGTATTGACAGCAGATTCATTGGAGCCACAATACAGCCTTATCATGTAGCCTTGACTGTTACAACAAATGTCCAAACGGAATTCGAGACAGACAATATTTAGATTCAAACGGGAACAGCAATACATGTTATCAATGCAGGTGTATAAACAAGAGTTAGCCTTGGCAAAGTCAGCAAATAATCATATACAACTCCAGCTTTGGGTAATTAGTGATGTTGTTGTTGTTGTTGTTGTGATATTGTGAATTACTGTTGTCTCTCAAGCGCTGCCAATTCCTCAGCTCCTTTCACGATTCGTGTTTTTAGTTGACCAGAGTTATCTTTAGTTTGAATAAAAATTCGGCAGTCTTTTGTCCCCGTGCTTTCGATAAGTCCATTCTTTCTCATTTGTCGAGCCTTTTTGGCGATGTCAGCATTTCGTTTGGTGAGGTTTTCGTTGATGTAGACATGTTTCCCACGAAGCTTGTGACGGTCTCTCAGAAGAGCAATCTTTTTCTTTCTGTCAACAAACCTGATCAGAACTGCCGGTGGTCGTGTCCCTCCAGTTGGAAGCGAAAAGCACATCTGAATGTGCGCAGGATCAACAGTTAATCCCAAATCTCTGAGTTGAAGTGTCACTTGCTGTTCCACAGTCTCGTTCCCTGAAGATTGGTCAGAATCTTCCGTGCTCGTGCTAGCCGCAGCTTTCAAAGGGCCACGGCGCGGCTTGATCTTGATACCGGTGACTATCACATCGTTGATACGAAGATTTTGTTCCAAATCATCCACTTTTTGTTCCAAGGCAACAATGCGTCGATCTTTTTCCTGTGTCTCTTTCTTCAGTTGCTGTATTTCCTGAAGAAGTGGCTCAATGCTCTTCTTCATTTCAAGTAATTCGGCAACCATTCCACTGAGTTTTTTAAGAGAAGATTTTATCTCCTCAATCTCGTCAGCTCTTTTTCCGCCAGGCATTCTGCAACAATGTAGTTAAAAATCCCAATGCAAAAATCAACAAGTAGTTAGATTCACGAGCGAGTGCAGGAGCAAGTACAGATGCGTCCTTCCTCAACAGATGCGTCCTTGAATGAATTTTGGCCGCAGTGTTGTCCCCTCGTCCACTATTTGAGCCCTTAGCTGGTGCTAACTAGCACTTGTGCACGTGTGGGCGTATCTTTGGCTTTTTTGCCCTCTTTGTTTTCCCACGTCATGGCCCCAAAGAAGAAAGCGATGTTTTCTATCAATGTTGGTCGAGCTAAAAGAAAATCAGTTACCATGGAAATGAAGCTCGACATTATAGATTGCAGAAAGGAGAGAGACCGACGAACATCGGCAAAGACTTGGGCTTCAGTCGCACAGCCTGTTATTTTTTTTTATATTTTAATGTGTTTTAGATTTTTAATGACATCGCTAGCGTAGGATGTAGCTCGAGGGCTCCCTGTATACAGTCCATTATAAAAAATAAAATAAAATGACGTCGTGATTTGGTATAGGGAACTGGAGAGTCCAGTCCACTATGCAAAACCCACTCTGTAGTCAGTTTCAAATTTTAGATTTTGAAGTGTTTTTTTGTTTTTGTTTTGTTTTTGTTTGTTCCCCCCCCCCCCCAGCAACATTCTGATTGGCTGACAGCAATCAATGACTTTTTCAATCCACGGAGGCTGCTTATGGAATTTTGCTGCTGACATCAATAATTTATGCGGAGTGCAGGAAAGGCTGTTGGCAAAGTGGAACAACAACCACGTAACAAGACGCTCCGTCTCCTGCACTACTTGTTTTTTGTTTTTTGTTTTTACCTTGTTTCTTTGGCTTTGCAGACTTAGCTTCAGCCGCTCTGACGATAGCTAGGCTGTTGTCACGACAACGGGCTGGCTTTACAAATCTGTACTTGTGCGATATGTTTTGAATTAAAAAATAAATTAATAATAATTAGGGGTGTGAATTGCCTAGTACCTGACGATTCGATTCGTATCACGATTCACAGGTCACGATTCGATTCGATACCGATTAATCCCGATACGAATTTATAAGTCGATTGTTGCGATTTTTTTTCATTCAAATTTAGAAAATACTAATCAGTAAGCTTGTAGAGTGTAAGATTTATATGAAAATGTATTATTTATTTATCTGAAATTTCAGTCTTATAGAGGTTGTAATTTGTTTCATGTTTGAACAGCATTGAAATAAAATATTAAGGCTTAATGTTCCGTTCATATAACATTCTTCCATGCTTAAGGTGTGAATCCTAAAAAAAAACAAAAAAACGATTTTGCCGATTATTGAATCGATTCGAGAATCGCGCGATGTAGTATCGCGATATATCGCCGAATCGATTTTTTTTAACACCCCTAATAATAATAGTAGTATTAATAATAATAAAATAAATCAAATCATTAAAAATAAATATAAAAGTAATTAAAAAATAAACTAAAAAAATTACATGCATATAAATATAAGATTAATAGTAATAATAAAAAAAAATTTTTTGCAATTATCGACTTATAAATTATATCGGGATTAATCTGTATAGAATTGAATCGTGATCCAGATCGAATCGCCAGATACACTAGGCAATTCACCCTCCTAATGGCCTATGTTTAAAAGTCTAATATATATAATATAATAATAATAATAATAATAATAATAATAATAATACAATATTAAATACATGAAATAAATGCATAGAAATAAATAATTTAAAGTAAAAAATAATAAATAAAAACAAATTTTAATTAATATAAAATAAATAATAATAATACAATTAAAAAATTGCAATTATCAATTTAAGTTGTCCTCATCTGGTTGGTCCAGGGTCCATCGCCGTGCCGTTGCTATGCAGAAGATTGGTGGCTTGACGTTGGTGTCAGACGTTTGTGGTTTTTGGTGTGAAGCATCGTTCTGCAGCAACTGTTGTTTCCAGCAGATGTTTCCTGTAACCTGCACAGAAACTCCAACCTGGACTTTACAAACCGCACTTTTTACACTTCATTTTCACACTTCATCTTTATTATAATAAAGCATTTTTTATGTATAAACCAAGCCAGTAGCAGGATTATACAATTTTTTTAAGCTATCTAGGATTAAACGACATATTCATATCCCTTTAGAATCGAATCATAATATAGATCGAATCGCCAAAGTACACTAGGCAATTCACACTCCTAATGGCCTAAGTTTAAAAATCTTTACTTGTCCTATTATGTTTGGAATATTGACAAGTAGGATTGTCCTGTCACACAGACCGCCATGAGCAGCCCCCTGGAGAAGGCGGTGGCCCAGAAGAAGGAGGCCATCGAGGCGGCAATGGACGTGCTGGAGCGCGGCGCCGAGGTGGTGGCCAGCGCGGTGGGGCAACTCTTCCCGCTGTGCGAGGCCGCCGCGCCCGTCCTGCGCCTGGCGCTGGACAACGTCCACAGCAAGGAGGTCTTCTACGTCAAGGAGCAGTTCCTGACGGTGCGCAACAGTCTGGACCTCCTGTCGGGCCAGCTGGACGACATCGACTGCGAGATCAAGAAGGCCCGACTGGACTCGCGCTACTTTGCCGTGGAGGAGAACCTCCGCAATCACTTCAGGAAGTACATGGACGTCATCGACGCCAAGCCGCAGTTCCGGGAGGTCAAGACCAAATTGTTCCTGGAGCATTTCGCCGCCAGTGGCGGCGAGAAGAATTTGTTTGTACTCTACCATGCGCTCCTGGGAGACAGCAGCTTTGGAGAGTCCGTTCTGGATGTTGTGGAAAGGTAGGCTCGGTTTTAATGAATAATTGGCCGATATTGGCTCTTTTCACTCTTTGACTGCCAAAAACGTTGAATCACAATGTGTAAAATCACGATGTATGGCGCCATAAACGTCAAATGACGTCAACTACGTTTGTTTGTTTTTCTTTATTTATTTTATTTTTTTTTAATATCAATAGGCAGTGCAACATTAAGTGCAGCACTACCTGGTCAAAGGGTTGTGGAATCAAAACACCCACTAACTATGGCCAGCAGATGGCAGCATTGTATTCGTTTGGGCCTTAGTATAGTTTACAAATAAGATTTGAGTTGAGGGTTTAGGTGCCATTGTAAAACTGCTGACATGAATACCATTTTTTATTTATTATATATATTTTTATATAATTGCATTTTTTTTTTTTTTTTTTGCTGTTTCACCATTATTCACACCTGTTGAAAACTGGAGAAAACAGCTTGTTGCAATATGGGCCAGGTTGATCTCTTATACTCTGCTGCCACCTGCTGGCCGTTTTTGTAATAACTACCATTGCTTCAACCATTCTCTTCAGTTCAGAGGCTGCATCAAAGCCTTCCGTATGCTCTATCAAAAAAAGAAAAACGTATAAATACGTCTTTGGCACACTGGTAATATTTAAAATAGAACGTGTATATATACGTTTTTGGGAGCAAATGAGTTTAATGAAAACTAGACAACGATGTGAAACGATTCTCCCGACGTGATGTGTTGTCAGGTACGTCTCCAGGAGCCGCCGCCTGCTGGAGGACTTTTGCGTGCGCATGAAGGAGCTCCTGTGCTTGGGTCTCATCGCCCTGATGGGCCACACGGCCTTGACGCAAAACCCGCAGGACGAACAGGACAAAATGGCCGACTGGAGCCGCAAAATGGATGAGATGGATCTCCGGATGAAGACCGCCATCCAGTCGTGCGTGGACGCCTTCCCCGAGCAGGCCAAACTGGACGCCGAGCGCCTGCTCCAGGAGAATCCGAGCGACGACCTCCAGGAGACCGCCCGGCAGCTGCTGGACTTCCTGGTCAAGAAGTACGACTGGGTGAGCTGGTCGCTGCGCCTCATCAACCACTCGGGGAGCTCGTACCGCAACTGGCGGGCCGGCGAGCGCTTCCACCACCTGGCGGGTCGCAACTGCTTCGAGGTCCTGCAGGTCAACGACGTCAACCTGGTGGTGTCCTTCAGTCGCCAGCCTCGGCCGGTGCCCAGGGACGCCATAGTGGCGGCGATGATGGAGGGCGCCGCCCGCAAGGGCAACGCCCCCGCCGTGGTGGAGGTCCTGGAGAAGCAGATGAGCGGCTTTGTGGTGCACGCCGTCAGCCGCCACAAGGAGTCGGCGGCCGCTTGGAGTTTCCCCGAAGATTGTCACTACTGGGAGAGGCACAAGAACGTCGCCGTGTGCGTGCACGCCGACTGAAACGCAAGCGCTCGAAAGCACGGGTTCGAGCTTACCGGACCTCCCTGAATTAGAATTTGGGTTTTTAACTCCTGGGGCCAGATCAGGCAGTATTTGGAACCGGGGTTGAATTATAGGCGGTGGAATTTACATTCAGTCCCTGTAGGGTAAACCCTACCCCTAATCCTAAATCTAATCCAGAATAACTAAAACCTTGATCCTAAACCAAACACCCACTCAATGTAAATCTGCAGACTGTAATCCCTTTACCATAAACCTAAATCTTAATCCCTAATCTCGATAATTCATGTTTACTAATCATAGTTTGCATAAGCCAAACCTTAACAGTGTCTCCCAAACCCTAAACATAAACCCACTGTAAGCGATTGATGGGTTGTCAAAAGCAAACTTTTCTTTTTTTTTTTTTTTGACCCAAATTAGGACTGTTTTTATCCTCTAATCATAAACCTAAATGTGACCCCGCCCCAAACCCCCAAATCAAACTCTCTCGTGAGAGTTGCACTTTTAAGAACAGACGACTTTTCAAGCCATAACCTCACACCATGTCGACATATTTGAGAGCAGAAGGGACATTTGAGTGCACACGTTTATGTCCAAATATTATTTGCTATGCTAAGAAAATGTGTCTGGATTGATTTGTGTCAATAAAGTGAGCATTGAACGCGTTTTGCTTCCTGCCAGCGGACAAGTCGTTTATGGATGTGGGCAAGTGTTTAATCTCATCGGCCTGCCCGCTTCCCCGCGGCACAAACGTGATTGACGCCGCAACCGTTAGCATCTGCGGCCGCTAATTGAATTCCCCCTTCGCACCCGAGTCAGCGTTTTGTCAGACCGCAGGCCAGTCGCAAAGTGCTTAGCTTAGCATGCGTAGCCGTTCATTATTACCCAGACGCTGGCTGCAGTCTTAGGCGGGCTGTAAAACAGACACGGGCGAATGATGCAGTGCTTTAATACGGATGCTTTCCGTTTCAATCAGCTTATTGAACCAGTGTCCACTTTTGTTGTTTATGGGTTGAAATATTCTATCCATGCATTTCCTGTAGTTTGTCGTGGTTGAGCTGGAGCCTGTCCCAGCTGATACCTGGACTTTTCCCAATCGCAGACCATATATAGACAAACGAGTGTCCACATTAAAGCAACACAAGACGGATGAGGCATTGTGTATAAAGAATATAACTGCAATATATTTGGCATCTTATTCCCTGAATTTTATTTTAAACCGATTTAAATATCACAATGAGAACATAGCGTAGTGAACGCCATGTTCGTGGTCACGTGATCGTGACGACGTATCCCGTGCGTAACCGGAAGCCGTCTTCGCTCATTTCAATGAGAGTTTATTTTGCTGACGTAATGGACAAAAAAAAAAGAAAAAAAAAAGGCATCTTCGATCCCAAATACTGCGACAGTTCTGTTCAGAGTAAAATTCTCAGCACGTCCGGTTTCATGTCATTCCGTGTGTGTCCTCTCCTAATGTGGGCTAAAGCGTGCTTAGCAGACGACATGTAGTTTAGTAACCTGGCAATAGCCGGCTGGATATGCGCTTCACTCAAGTGAGTTCTCCGCAATATCCATCTGGTACCTCCTCACAGTATTTTGGTCAGGAAAGGCGGGACATTCTGTATGATAATTCGAGCTGATTGGACGATGCGGCATTCTACACGTTTGTGTTAACCAATCACGGCTACGGATGAAAATTTCGTGTTCGTTCTTGTCAAAGGGGGGAATGACATGTCACGACGATCACATGACTGTCCAAAATGGCGGATACTGTAACGCAAAAATATTCATAAAAAGTGCTATAAAATCATAATCTCTCAACATAAATTGGCAATTTTTTTCAGGGGAGAGTTGAAATTAACCATTTCACAGAATAGTTGTTTAGTTTTTCACAAGTCGTGTTTTCCTTTAAAGACACCAATTAAGAGTCCTCAATGAAGCTAGCATGTGGCAGAAAGACGAGAAATCCCACTTGGTAATCGTCATCTGTGTTTTGCTTGACTTTATTTTGATTTCTATTTTGTTTGCCTTCACGTTTTGCTTACGTTGTTCGGTTTTCATTTCTTAGCTTCTCGTGTCAGCCAATCAGCTCCCTCCAGCTACTCACGTGACGTCTTGAACCAGGTGTGACTCGTTGCCACGTCAGTTTGCTTGGATTTATCGATTTATGTGGTACGGAAATGATGGTAAATAAATACCACACGCCAAGCCGACGTCGTGTTTACCACTGGAGAACTATCGGAATTTATTTTGACACTCGAGTTTCCGAGCTGAGAGAACTTTTCAACTTTCAACATGGAGGAGAACGCCGAAGGATTTGTGACTGGTAAGAAATATTAACGTTTGCATATTACGCGACACGCCCCGACTTCGAACCAGCTTTCCAACAACCAGCATCATTCCAAAGGGAGCGTTGTTATCTTTTATTGCGCTATATGTTCAGGTGTGTCTAATGCGGTGTGCAGCCAGCGTGATAGTGGCAACATATTGATTAGTGGCTGCACTGCCTTCGGCCAAAGGTAACAAATATTGATCGGAGACGTGTGTGCTCTTTCCTTTCCTCGCGCTCGTTAAAAAGCCTCACTGTGGCAACATCCTGACCAACTGTACAGCTCCAACTGTCTGGAAAGGCGAAAACAAAAACAAAAAAACATAGTCTGACCTCTTGTTACCACCATTTTTATATCATTTTTGATATTTATATAATTTTTTTTAGATCATATGAATATGTTTCCGCCAATTTTGATGGAATTGATTAACTAATCGTGATCATGTCAACTCGGGGTGAAAGTGTAGCTTAAGTATTTGGCCGGCAGAGGGCGCTATAAACTTAGCAGTTCCACAACGTGTGATTATGACGCGACAGCTTCACGTAGCAAACGTTGATTTTTTTGATCTGAGAACAGGCAGATTAGTCAGCCCTCATTTGAAAAAAAAAAAAAAAAAAAAAAAGATAACAGAGAGAGTGTCTTCTTCTGCAGAAGCAGATAGAAGCCAATATCAATATTTCATAAGCAAAATGAAAGAGCGGATCGATGTTAGGGCTCCTCCCGGCTCACGATGATGTTATTAAGGCATCCATCCTGCTCTTTGATTTGATCCAATTGGATAAAAAGCCTTCAAGCCATGATGGCGTCTTCTTGAAAGGGAGACGATAAGAAAGTAGTACGTGGAGGGAGCCCCCTGCTGGCGACCAACCAACGTACAATTATGTATCTATCGGTGACTACTGGAGTTGCGTACTCTGACTGGAACATTCCTAATATTTAGTCCATGAAATGATCAGTAATCTGATTACTTTTGTGCAGTCAGGTTACTGCAAATTTCGTGGGAAACAGGAAGTGAAGGAGAGCAAGCAGGCAATAAAGTTTAGGGCTTTATTGCTCGCCAGCTGGAGTGTCAGTTGATAAAAGTGTAATAAAGCAAACGATCGCCGTTGGCTATGCAAACACATTCATTTGCCTGATATCCTATTTAGGACACAGCAAGTGCACGAAAAAAATAACGGCAAAAAGCTGTCGAATGCTATTTAGACACAAATAGTGATCATGACGCCCTTCTAGTGCATTTTCTAACCGGAAAAATCAAACTATTGAAAGTTTAGCATGAATAAAGATCTACGTTAATGTAGAAACCAAAATGCACTGTGATGAAGTTCGCATGATTTTTGATCATTTTTAGTCAGTGTATTTTTTTTATTTTTATTTATTTATATTTATTTTTAACGAAGTGTGCACGTGTCTGTTTTTTTAAACACATTTTCATGGAGTTGTCAATTTTATTTATGAAATGACAAAGAGTGGAAAAAAAACAACATAAGAATACCTAAGGTTGCATGAACAAATCATATTAAAAGAAAAAAAAAAATCGTTTTTCTTCCAGTAATAAATTACAAAATTTAAGTTTAATTTTCCTGAGAATACCATCATTCATAAAAGTAACGTAAAATTTTGAAAATTAAATCACTGTGAGATAATCGTTAATATTATAGCTGTTTTTTTGTTTTGTTTTGTTTTCAAAAAGATTTCAACTCAAAACTTTTTTCATATATATATAAAATTTAATTTTATTTTTCCCTTAAAATTGTATAAAATGAATTTGCAATTTCCTATTCTTCTAATTTGTAGTTCCTGAGTGTAAAATGGCCACAAGAGGGCAGCTCACCGATACGTTGAAATAAGGCAGGGTATCGGCCCAATATGATTTGGTACTTACTTGCCTAGCCCTACTTTTTACTGTCATTAAGCTGTTTTTTTAAAAAAATTATTATTCTCTAAACACCAATTTTATTCCTGTAATATTATGAAAAAAAAAAATATACATTTCTCTGGAAATTTAAATTCTCAGCTGATAATTTTGTGACTTTCTTCTCAGTGATTTCCAGTCGGGCCCTAATTAGACAAATAGTGACATTTTGCTGATAAGCGCAAATATCTCAGCATCTTGTTGAAGTAAAAGAAGGCAGTGGAAAATAAAGATCCTAACGTGGAATGTAATTTAAGTTGCTAGCGGGCCAAAACGAATAATTGGATTGCGCAGGCAATCGATTGCGCTTCCCTCCTGGCCTTTATTTCATTTATTTATTTTTTTATCTCTTTCCTCTCCTGTCGCTTCGTATTGACCCGAGAAAGTGACGAATGATCGGAGTGGGCAAAGGAAGCTTCTTCCTCCTCCTCCTCCCCCCTCTCGTCCTCCTCCCTCTCGCCCTCTGTTGACCCCTACGGGCCGAATGTGTCACTGCACGTCCTGTCCCGGAAACATCTGCGGGGACATCCTCCCTTTTTCAGCAAAACGTTTTTTGTTGAAATGTTGATTTTAGATGACGGTGCCGTCGCAGGGGAAAGTCTCCACAGTGTGGAGTCCACACAAACACATTTATAAAAAAAAAAAAAAAAAAATTTAAAAAAAAAAGGAAAATGTGTTTCGCATTATGATGGGAAAGTTTTTCGTTTGATTAAACAAGAAAGTTTTCTTGTCCTAATGAAAAACATTTCAATCTCCCTCACTGTTGTTGTTGTTGTTAATAATGTTAATCCAGTTATTCTAGCGCATAAGAACAAGGAAATACTCCTTTTTTTTTTTTTTTTTTTTTTCCCCCCCGATTGAAGCTGCAAACCGGTTTGTCCGGTATTAATAATAGTAAAATAATATTTGTCTTTTGAAAGCTTCATACTTGCCTCATGTGGCTTGTTTGCACATCTAATCCCACAGGCGATATCCAAAAAGCGCTGATGACAATTTACACATTTCAAATGAACACAGCTAGAAATAATTTAATAAATTTGAAGAAACAAAAAAAAGA
Organism: Festucalex cinctus; assembly: GCF_051991245.1. Lineage (NCBI taxonomy): Eukaryota > Metazoa > Chordata > Actinopteri > Syngnathiformes > Syngnathidae > Festucalex > Festucalex cinctus. Next base: position 6,932,990 of record NC_135417.1, read on the forward strand.
GTGTCAAAATCAGCATACGTCTTAGTCGTGGTAAAGGGAAATCTGAAGCGTTCAAAATCCTTGGTTTAAGAAAGTGTGCACACTTGTGAAACCACATCTCACTTGTTTATGTTTACGTCTCATCTGAAAAGAAAAGAAAAAAAAAAGTTGTATATTACAGGTGACTAATTGTAAAAGGTTTTTCAATAATTGATCATGGTCTATTTTTTTTAATATCACAGAATTGAACATGGGTGTGTAGACTTTTTATACCCACTGCATTGTCATACAATGAATGATTATGGGCCAAGTAATTCACGATAACTGCCGCTTTGCACAAAAAAAACCTTTGTCTTATTCAGCATCATTTTCACATGAATGTTTATTTCCAGCTTGCACTTGTTGAGCTCTGTTTGGGGGGCAGAGGGGATGGGGGGGGGGGGGGGGGTGCAGTACATTTTGCGGCAGACAGCCAGGAAACATTAGATGCTGGCCAAGGTCAAAGAGATAAAAGCCAGTCAATAGAAAAACATTCTCCGTGTCTCGTTCAACAAAGCAAAAGCGATTGAGGACGCTTGTTAGACAAGTCACACACAAAAAGAGTTTGACTGAAGGTGAAATTCTGCACTACAGAGATCATAAAATAAATAATAATCATAGTCGTGCCCCTCCCCTACATTTTCAACACATTTAAGCTTACAAAAAACACAAACCAAGTCATCTTTCACCATTGAAAGGAACAGAAATTCTATTAATTTGTTCTGGACTCCTCAAATAAAAAAAAAATAAATAAAAAAAGAAAGTCATCTGTTTTAATAATTAAAAATCTAGCTATATTATACTTTAGAAAAACATAGTCATGACATAATCAATTTACAAAAGATGGAAGAGTTGTGGCAGTTTATGTTTCAACTCAATCCATATTGTGCATCTGGTGGTAGTTGTCGTATTCATCGTTCTTCACAGGACAAACAATAAAAGCCCATTATACAGTATTTCATAATTAAACATCCAAAAATGTACGTAAATTATATTTTGATTGACCAAAAGTTTGCTAATTGATTTACTGCTAACATAATTGAGAAAGACAATAGATGGGCTAACAATAATTAGCATTAGCAAATTAGCATAGCATTTCTCAGAACTGCAATTAGTAGAAAGGTGGCACAACATTTCCATATAAATCAATACAAATAATAAAATAAAGTAATATAATCTTATTATCAAGTCATTTTAAAGTTAAAAGTTAGTTCTACTAGTTCTAAATTTAATTAGTAAGATCTCTTATACTCTGCTTTCACCTCCTGGCCATATTTTTTTGTAATAGCTACCATTGGTTTCAGCCATTTCTTCATGTCAGAAGCTGTGTGAAAGCCTTTTGTATGCAGTAGCATAAAAAATGTATAACTATGTTTTTGGGAGTGAAGGACAAAGTATTAAAAAAAACGTATTTATACGTTTTTAGGTTTGAAGGAGTATTAAGTGTTTGTCAGCGCGCCCCCCAGTGGACAAACTGGACAAACTAGTTAGTTCTACTAGTTCTAAATTTAATTAGGAAGATATCTTGTACTCTGCTGTCACCTGCTGGCCATTTTTTGTAATACCTACCATTTCTTTAAGCCACCTCTTCATGAGATGCTTCTTGAGAAGCTGTATCAAAGCCTTCTGTATGCACTAACATAAAGTGAAGGACAAAGTATTAAAAAACGTATTTATACGTTTTTGGGAGTGAAGGAGTTTTAAGTGATTGTCAGTGCGCCCTCCAGTGGACAAAATTAGCAACAGCAGTTACCCTTCTTAGCGAAAAGTTGCAGTATAAAGAAACAGAACATGTGACGTATTTATTCCTCATCATGCACCAAACTCGTCTTGCTGCGTGACGTGCCGTCGCGCGGCAGCGCCTGTCACGGCGTGCAGGCCGCCCGAGACAAACGTGGCCTTTCATCCGGACATGGCGCTGTGACCGAGCGATTTCTTCCGGCCTGCCGTCGCTAATGGACGCCTTTGGGGCAATCGGGGGCGAGCGTTGGCGATGAGAGTGGGTGCGGTTGCCGTGACGACCAGCTCCCAGCCACAAACAAGGCCGGTTTTGTCTTGGGGGCTGCCACTGGGTCAACAATCCCCTTTTACATACAGGGCTTAAATGATTGTCCTGACTAAAACTAGACTCAAACAGTTTTTCTCGACTAGACGAATAAAATATTTTCCTGGGCTAAAATAAAGACTTCCTGTTGAAATCAGATCAGTTCTGGGTCACTTCCTGTTGAAATCTGGTCACTTTCTGTTGATTTTAGGCCACTTCCAGATCACTTCCCATTGAAATTATTTCCCTTCTGGGTCACTTCGTGTTGAAATCATTCTCTTCGTGTTGAAATCAGGTCACTTCCTATTGAAATCAAGTCACTTCCTGTTGATTTTAAGCCACTTCCGGGTCACTTCCTTTTGAAATCAGGTCACTTCTGGGTCAGCTCCTGTTGAAATCAGGTCACTTTCTGTTGATTTTAGGCCACTTCTGGGTCACTTCCTGTTGAAGTCATTGTCTCTTCCTGTTGAAATCAGGTCACTTCTTATTGAAATCAAGTCACTTCCTGTTGATTTTAGGCCATTTCCAGGTCACTTCCTGTTGTAATCAGGTCGCTTCCGGGTCACTTCCTATTGAAATCAAGTCACTTCCTGTTGAAATCAGGTCACTTCCTGTTGATTTTAGGCCACTTCTGGGTCACTTCCTGTTGAAATCAGGTCAATCCCTAGGTGCTTGATTTCTCCATTAATTCCTATGGGACTTATTGGCAGTTGTTTTTTTTTTTGGGGGGGGGGGGATTTGCGTCGTCATGGTAACTCGGAATTCGGAAAAAAATAATTCCCCGCCGAGTCAAATCGCGCCACATCTTCTGATACCTAATTTGTGCTGGTACGTTCAACGGTTCCGGCCACATTTTTGCCCGAAAAATTCTGGTAAATAAAGAAAAATCCTAAACGCCGCTTTCTAGGATAGTAATATGTTGCCTGCTTTGCTCTGCAGCAGTCACATAACTGGACTAAAACTTAGACTAAATTTCAAAATGGCCGATACAATTAACACACAGTCCAGATACCTGAAAAGTTTGCGTTTAGTGGTGTCATCAAGTTATACTTTTGTTTCTTCTCACGTTTGGGTGTTTTTGTGGCAGCATGACCCCCTCCACATGGGAGGAGTGTTTGTTTACAGGATGTTGTCTCTTCTCTTTCCCAGCGCGCTTTTACGCTCCATCCATTCGTCTGGAATGCTGTGAAAAGGACGGAGGAGTTCCACAGGGGGCGGGGGGACGAGATGCGCCGGGGGGTTGAGACGGACGGGTGGAGGGCGAGAAAGAGAGAGAGAGAAAAAAAATCCATCCGCCAGTGGCTGGTGCTCGCCTTCCCAGCTGGATTACGGAACAAGTTCGAGTGAGTCTGAGAAGGTGAGCTCGCTTTTAATTCCTTTTTTTTTTTTTTTCAGTTCCTAAGAATGCAAAAACACTTTTTGGTTCCAACTAAAGAAAGTGAAAAGGAAAGAACTAAAGCCTGCTATAGACTTGATCGGTCAAATTGAAGATTTGAAGGTGAGCTTGGCTTCAATTCTCTTTTGCAATTAAAAAAAAAAAAAAGGAAATCGAAAGAATTAAAGTCGCTTGTTCTGATTTGAGGATTTGAAAGAGAGCTTTCAATGATTCCTTACTCAATTGATGCATTCTGGAATGTTTTGTAAAAAAAAAAAAAAGTGAGAGAACGGAGGAATGTGAAATGGAAAGAATTAAAGCTGTAACATGCAAATCCAACCGCATTTCGGCCTTTCAAGGTGCGGATTTGATGGTGAAACTTGGCTTCGCTTGTCTGTCTAATTCACCCTTTTTATTTGTTTGATTTAACTGAAAAGAAAGTGAAATCAAAAGAATTAAAGGCATTTGATGATGTCACTCATGACTTGTCAAGTGGCCTGGAACGTTCGAGTCGAACGCGTTGGAGTAGAAGTGCACTTTTTTTTTTTTTGGCTTGTTTGCGGCTTTTCGCTGGTTGAAAATGGTCATCGTCGGGGGGGCCTCGGCCCTTGCAAAGGAGCGGATCTGCGTCGTCATGGTTGGTTGGGGGGGAGGTCCATCTGATGTGTTGGGGGGTGTCGAACTCAGTTGGAAGGGCCCCGCCCTTTCCAAAAAAAAGAGCAGTGTTTTCTCCCTGTGCCAAATTGTTGATTGGAAATTACTCCTCATATTTTGTGTTCCGAACGCGTGAAAATGAACTGAAAGTAAAATGACACGGAGTGACCTCATCACTGCAGCGTCATGGCAGCTTTAATAAATAAACCCCCCCGGTCATGTTTGTGTGCAAAACACCATCCAAAATGGCACCTGCTTTATGTCGGCTATCAAAATAAAAATGAATGAGAGAGGGGGGGGGGGGGGGGGAGCACACAAATGTTGCTCCTATATGACACCGTTGTGCAATATTTTGTATATTTTTATAAGTCGGTTGAAATGAGAAATGAAATGTTTTTGCTACACATTTGTGTGAGTGAATGTTTAATAAGAGTTATTGAACTTTCACTATCACAGTAGTTTGTGTTAGTTACTGTATAGATTAAATTTATTGTATAGATTAAATTTTAATTCATGTAAATGATCAGTAGTAGTTTTATTCAATGAAAGAAAGCAGAGGGCAAAATGGCGGACGGAACAGATATTGTCCAAACAATGGAATGAGCCATTTATTTTATCCTCGCTAATACCAAAATTGAGTTGGAAATGTCGAAAATTACCAGCATGGAAATTAATACAAGCAAATAAATGAAGTATCCATCGCTGGGTGGGGCGGCCATTTTGTCACTAGCCTGAAAAATGAAAACGACATCATAGTGGCTTCGGGCTCGGGACCAAATGCGGCTGAGCTTGCAGATGTCACATGACCATACTCGGACGTCAGGTGAAGCTTGATTGGTTACTTGAGCAAGTGTGATGATGTCATTTTCAGTTGATAACAAGTGGCAAAATGGCCGCCACCTGATACGAGTGAAAAACAGGTCGATTTTGCTGCTTCATTCATGTTTCTGTTTGGACTCATGGGGACGCGTACAACATTTTATTGTAAAGAAAATGTTGGGGTTGACTTCCCTTCTAATTTCATTGAATTTCCGGACAATCTTTTGCCCATTATTACCAAAAAAAAAGTGTATATTTTTCCGAGCTTTCAAGGTCAACCAATCACAGCTTTAGAAATGCTGACTCATCCCTAGCAACGGGATAAGCCACACCTCCCTCACCAAGATAAGAAAGAGTTTCTCTCCATTCCTTGCTCAGAGAGAATGTTCTGGAATTACTCATAAGATCAGACTTCTTGCTCGGAATTTTTAGGTGATGTTAAGAAGAGAGGATTGTCAGAATATTTCGAGTGTATTAAAAATAGAATGTCTACATTGGACATTGGTTCAGTTTATAATGTCCTGTAAATGACAAAATAGAAAAAGGTTAAATAATTATTTTACTACAGTGGACGTTAATTTTATTGTATAAAAAATAATTTAAGAATATTTATTTAAAAAATATATAACAAGGGTCATTTTTATGCATAATTTTAATAAAAAATAATACAAATAAAATCAATACCCCCCCCCAAAAAGAACCCCCAAAAAAAGAGCCTCTTAATTTATTTTATGTTTAAAAATATTTCTAAAGCATTTTCAACATTCAAATGGGTCAATTTGACCCGCAACATAATTATACTTTTTTTTTTTTTTTTTTTTTGCTACATTGTGGTGCCCCATACACCCGTGTTTTCCCAGGTTTAACTACCATAGTGGGGACCAACTGTGGAATTGAGGGGGCATTTTGGTGGTCCCCACAAGTTCAGACCTCTTTTTGAATGTCAAGACTTTGGTTTTAGAGGTTTTAGGTTTGAATTGGTTTATGGTTGAGGTTCGGGTAAGGCATTATGTCAATGAGAAGTCCCCACGACGATACAAAGACAAACGTGTGTGATTACAAAGTTGCACAAGTGCGCTTTTGCCGAAGGCTTTTCATTAGCCGGGCTTGGGTGTGCCTCTTTCCCTCCGCCGACATAATAATACGGCCAGGCCAGTGCAGGCAACTTAGATCATCTCCCTGGTGTCCTTTCTCCCATGAAGCCGACACGATAAGTGACGTGTCGGCGCAGTAAAATCCCCCACCTAGCCAACATCTGTGTTTGCGCTGGCCTGCCGCCATTTTGTTAGAGCATGATGCTATCCGTATGTGTTTGTGTGTATTTTCTGCTGCGAGGGTGCGGCCCGATGCCGTCGTGTGCAGGCGCGTCGCGGAATAGGTTCTACGTGTCGGGACAAGGTCCGCTTCTCGGAGTACGTACCTGCCAGTGACTTTGGTGGGAGGGAGGGACACGTGGTGGAAAAGCGAGCGCACATTTTGGTGTCTGTCCACCAAACGTGTAGAACATTTTTTTTGACAGTTGCCTCATGTCAGAAAACGTGATGTAAGGTGTTCGGAATTGAGGAAAAATTGCATCCATGTGACTTGGCAGTTACCAAAGTTCCAAACACCCAATACACCTCGCAGTCGAGGGGGCGGGCTGAGATGGGAAGCCCCGCCCCCCAGACCAGACCAACCAGAAAACTAACGAAAAAAACAAAAATTCAACAATTTCATTAACGAAATAAAATACAAACGCTTTTTAGAAAACGAAAACTAAAATTCAACAAAATTTTGTTCACGAAATACAATAAAACAAAAATGCTTTTTAGAAAACGACAAGTGGAACTAAATTTAATGATTTACAAAACTAACTAGCAAAAATCTTTGGAAATTATTTTTATACATGAGTCTTTGGGAATGATTTTAAACGTGATTTTAAGTAAAGTAGATTTATTTTTATTAGGGATAGGCCGATTATCGGATGGGCCATGAACAACCATGAACAGCGTCACAAACTGGCTGGTGGACAGGGTTAGGGAAAGCTAACCCTTTCATTTTACCATGTTTATTAAATATTGCGCACAAGCAATACACACACAAAAAATGAAAACTAATAGTGAAACTGAACTAACACTGAAGTGCGGCGGAATCATTTTGTCGCCGTTAGCTAGCGGCCGTCAATTGGCGCAACCATAAACAGTGTCGCAAACTGGCTGGTGAAAAGGGTTAGGGAACTCTTCATTTTACCATGTTTATTAAATATTGTCCACAAGTAATAAACACACACAAAAAAACTAATACTGAACTGAACACTGAAATGCAGCGGAATCATTTTGTCGTCGTTAGCTAGCAGTCGTCAACTGGCGCAACCATCAACAGCGTCGCAAACTGGCCGGTGGACAGGCTCATTTTACCATGTTTATTAAATATTGCGCACAAGTAATACACATTTAAAAAAAGAAAACTAAGACTGAAACTGAACTGAACTACCACTGAAGTGCGGCTGAATCATTTTGTTGCCGTTAGCTAGCGGCTGTCAACTTGCGAACCCTGACTTCCACTTGGTTTGAATTTGTGTGGGAAAACGTCCTAAAACGTCTCCTTGAAGGCTGTCCCTCTTTGGTCTCCTTTCAGGAAATTTTCTGTCGCCGTTAGCTAGCGGCCGTCAACCGGCGCGACCATGAACAGCGTGGCAGACTGGCTGGTGAACAACCGGGACAAGATCGAGAAAGGAGTGGACATCATGGGGCAGGCGTCGGAGGTCCTGGCCGCCACCGTCGGCCAGCTGCACCCCATCCTGGAGGCGGTCTTCCTGGCCTCGGCCGAGATCCTCAGCAACCCGGAGGGCAAGGAGGCCGTCTACCTGAGCCAGAAAATCGAGCAGGTCAACCAGAAGCTGGAGGGCATCCAGAGCGAGATCGACCAAATCGCCCTGGAGCTGCAGAGGACCTCGATGAACAAGCAAAGCATGGACCGGGAGGCGCACATCCTGGGCCAGTACGACAAGTTCCAGGAGTTCATCAACGCCAAGGCGGGCATGAAGGAGAAGAAGAAGGAGAAGTTCATCAAGTACTACGAGAACACCGAGGCCGACTTGAACCTGGATGCGCTGTACAACTCCGTCGTGGGGGAGACGGCGGCGGGCGACCCCATGCTGGACACGGTGGTCGCCACGGAGCAGAGGAGCCGGCGGGCGGTGGAGGACTTCTGCGCCCGCCTCAAGAAGCTTTTCGTGGTGGGCCTCATCGCTGTCATGGGCTACGCCGCCCTCAAGGAGGGCGCGGTGGAAACGGGCCTGGTGGCCAAGTGGCAGGAGCGCATGGAGGCGGTGGAGAAGCGCATGAAAGCGGCCGTGGACCACTGCGCCGAGACCTTCGCGGACCAGGCCAAGCTGGACCTGGAGGAGCTTCTGAAGGAGGAGGCGACGTGCGCCACCGTCAGCGAGGACCTGACGCGCTCGCTGCTGTCGACGCTGGCCAAGAAGTACGACTGGGTCAGCTGGTCTGTGCGCGCCTTCAACAGCCGCGAGCGCGTCTTCTTCTACAACTGGCTGGCGGGGCGCAAGTTCCACGGCAGCGGCGGCGCCAATTGGTTCGAGCTGCCGGCGGCCGGCGACAAGGTCAAGGTGTTGGTGTCCTTCTGCGTGGACCCGCCGCCCATCGACAAGCCGAGCGTCTACCAGCAGATCGAGCGGCAGCGGCTGAAGGGCGACATGATGGCGGTGGCGCTGACGCTCAACCGCTGCTTCCCCGACTGCCTGGTGCACGCCGTCAGCCACTACAAGGAGGTGGTGGAGTCCAACAACTTCCCCGTGGAGTCCTACTACTATGGCAAGCACAAGCGGGCCTTCGTCTGCGTACACCCGCAGTAGAACGGTGGCCGCGCTACGGCGTCGACGATGAATGTTCAATGGAATCAATCCACTTTTTAAGTGTTGTTATAAGGTCCTTATTTCATCTCAGGCAATTTAGAGCCCTGAATCTCAATTCAAGCCGCTGATGGATATTAGATGACTGGATAGCCGATAGGCCAATACTTTTGAAGTCGCGAGGCCACCATATTGCTCCTCCGAAGAAACGTTTCTCGACGTACGATCATATACATTCACAGGATCCAAATTTGACAATATCTTTGACAGTATACTTAGTAGAAACTGCAAGATATATGGTGTTTTAAATGCATTAACTCATTCACTCCCAGAACATTTTTCGCTGGATTTTGACTGATTTTGCAAGGCCCAGAGAATATTGTCTTATTGCTATCAAAACACAGAATTTACCAAAACAAAGATTAGTCTCTTCTTTCACCAGGAAAAAAACTGCTTCCATTATGCAACTATTAGCATTAGAATATAGCAAAGTTTCATCATTATTCACAAATCTGTTCAATTAAAACAGTGGGGAAACAAGATTTTTTGCAACATGGCCCAGGTTGATCTTTTATACTCTGCTACTGTGTGATGGCCGTTTTTGTAATAACTACCATTGCTTGAAGCATTCTCTTCAGTTCAGAGGCTGCATCAAAGCCTTTTATATGCTCTAGCATTAAAAAAAAAAACGAACATAAAAACGTGTAAATACGTCTTTGGGAGGATGGTAATATTTAAAATAGAACGTAAGATGGCCGCCCTGTGATTTCAACGGCTTTGAACTGGCGTGTACGGGCTATCCAGTCATTTAAATATACAGGTCAGTGATTCAAGCGGACATGCTATGGAAAATGCACATTTTATTCGCTCGTATACAAATAGTGTGAAATCAGAAAAGTCATGGGGTCAAATTCAACATCTGAATGGAGCAAAAAAGAAAAAGTATCTACTTGGTGTTGATTACAAAATGTATTTGTTCTTTTCAATTTTGCAGGAAAATCTACACCAAAATTGCCATCAAATCAGATATTTTATGGTCTGACACAATTAGTGACAGAAATTGTTCTTTGACCAGCCTCTCGAACACGTTCGCATCTGAACACATTTCACATTAAAAACATAATAAAAAGGAACAAACTATACGAGGTTAAAACAATAATAACCAATGCATGTTAAAAAGTCCTATGTTCTATTTTAGGGTAATCAAAATAATTATGGCAGACGGAATGAATGATTTTCTGTAAATATTTTTCTGGATTTTTTTTTTTTTTCATTTTTTTTTTTTCAAATTTTTGTACATTATTTTTTTTTACAAATTGGTATGAACCAGGATCTGATTCTGATGGCAAACTCTGAACAAAAATACACAATAGCGGTTTCACAATACCAGACAAAACAACTTTTTTTTTTTTTTTTTTCCCTCATTGACCAATACTGTAGTTAGATTAGTAAACATATTAAAAAAAGAAAACATAAATAATGTAACTGTTATGGTATCAAAATATAGTAAATCAATTCTCCGAAACGCACTTCCGTTAGCAATGCTAGTTAGCTGTATTTGTGTTTGTGTCTGTGAATCTGTTAATTATATACATTAGCGACATGTTTGTGGAATGTGAAAAATAGTGCAGTCACACTTGTGAGAACGCTAAACAGCATCCAAAATATGTCTTTTTTTTTTTTTTTTAGTGGTCCAATATTTCCAAATCAAGTCTACGTGAGCCAAGTCCGTTGTTTCAAAAGCCAACAAAAAGTCATCTTGATGTTTTAGCTTAGCAGAAATAGCCGAGAGGCAGCGAGCCAGGCTTCCTGTTTACATAAACATCACAACACAGCATTCTTAAGGATAGAGACGATACTGTACCAAAGACAATATCCTGCTGATTTTTTATTTTTTTTTCTTGTCATACAGCAAGCACCCCGATTGATTTTTCAAGGTCAAGCTGACACCCTTGAATCACTGTGATGTTTGTTTTCTTGTCAGTGTTCTTAACGCTGCCCTTTTTTTCTTTTTTAAACATTTTCTTTCTTTTTTTTTTTTTTTACAATGTAATGTACAAAAGTCATTCCATTAAATGTACAGTATGCTGATTTTTAAAAACACCAAGTTGACTTGTCATCTGATTTACAAGAAAAATGGTCAGCAAGTTTTGTTTTGTTGTTTTTCATTGTCAGACATTTGTATAGTTTGGTCTCCTTGTTAGTAAGCAGACAACTTCTTTGTTCAAGGAGAGCATTAGAAAAAAACAGGACTAACGTTCGGCCATTTTCTGATATTTGCATTACACGGTGAAAACAAACGACGTATTTGTATTGCTTTTGCCTGTGGCTAGCATACACAAACCAGGCAGATTGTTCGAGTACTCAAGCGACATTTCGTCACATTTTGAAATCAAAATAATCCTTACAAGTCAAATTACAGAGATCCAGAGTCCAATGCTTTTTGACGGACGTGGACTCGGGCAGCCATTTCACCGAGTAAGACCGCCATTTTGACTTGTAACGTAAACGGGGAATTGTCATTAGCTTTCGAGCGTCAGGATGATTTTCCATTGTGACTTTTGAGCAGAAAAGAACGGAAGCGTAGAGCTGCCAATGTGGAGTAAACGCTTTTGGCTGGCGAGTATGTTCAAACATATGTACGAACATACTCGCAAATATGTTCGAACGTACTTGTAAGGCTACACGCTACAAAGTTCCCATAATGCCACCGGGTATTATTTGCGCATGTGCGAGTGAAAAAAAATGAAAAACCTAAATCATGCACAGCAGACATAATAAATCGTAAAAGGTACGAATAAACAATGTTTTTTGTCTACTTAATTTTCTAATGAATTGGTAATGTGGCCCAAATGCCTAAAAAAATTGGGTTTTATTTTTCACCCGCGCATGCGCAAATACCCCGTCGCATTATGGGAAGTTATGCTAACTTTGTAGCATGTAGCCGACATGTGTGTTCGAAGGTATTTGTGGCTATGTTCGAAGGTATTTGCGACTATGTTCGAACATACTCGCCAGCCAAAAATGTTTACTCCACATTGGCAGCTCTACGCTTCTCCGTAGAAAAGAAAGGAACTAACATCTAAATGCTGAGTAACGCTTAGTTTGATATTTGCTAGTGAATTTTATCAGGTTCCTTCTTCTTCCCTGAAAAGAAGTCAACTCCGTGGACACAGACTTGCTGGATCAGTAGAACTTTACATCTTGCAAGTCATATATCAGAAATACTCCAATTTGAGTTTCCCCGAGTCAGTTTGGCAAGCTGTCGTACAGGATTCAGTCGTGCTTTCATGCCGACCCACTGCGTTTACTGTGTCAACATTACTATTGTTGGCCTTTTAAGCATAGAGTTTCTATTTACGAGAACGTTCCATAAGACTGGGAGGGGCCGCTTGCTAAACCCTCAAGGTGTATGACATCTACTGAAACCCTGATTATTTACCGTTTTGGGAAATTCGGTGGCTAGTTTGGGGGTTGGGGGCAGGGCCCGATTTACCACAATATTCTTTGGTTGGTAGCACAAACACAACTGAGTTGGTTTACAACCGGGCCCAAGAATGTAAACCCCACCTCTACAGTATGAAGCATACATTTACAGTGGAATGTACTATTAGGAAATATAACAGCAGGTGTCGTGTCAGTGTCAGATGTGATCGGGTTGCCAGATCGTTATCGGGGTCGCGGTCGCCTCACCAACACGTCCCGCTAGGCTACAGGATTGGCTGCAAAGTCGACGTCAAACATTTGAAATAAATTACTAAAGATGTAATTTAAATAACAAAATGTACAGACTGAAAATGTAAAAACAAATAAACCTAAGAATATAAAAATAAAATATATTGAACAAATAATAAAATAGATTGAGTAAATGATAAATACACAAAATAATTGTCTCAGATGTGACAAATATTGTCAGTTTAGATTGTTAATGTGGTTTTTGTTATTGTGATTGATTTGTGAACAGCTGGAAAAAAAAAAAAAAAAAAAAGAAACCAAACCGAAGCTAACTTCGTTAGCGCTGCCTACTGACGTCACCGGCACGCACGAAAGCGCTTCAATCTTTTTTTTTTTTTTTTTTTTTTTTTTTTGTCACTCTGAAAATATCATGCTTTTATATTTTTAGGTTTATTTATGTTTTTAAAATTTTAGCCTATAAATTTTATTTTGAACAATTGTAAACTGATAATTTCTGGCATTCCTGCAGATGACGTGACGACATCTGCAGGCGACCCCCGGCAAAAGTGGAATGTCATTACAGATAAGGTTACTGTATTCAGTTTTGAATTAAAATAAATTAAACAGAATTTTACAAATGAACCTGACCTGGACAATATATTAGTTAATTCTAGCCAAACATATTTTAAATGTTTAATCTGCTAGTTCACCAAGTGGGTGACTGGAGGGCCGCTGGAGTGGGAATGACGTCACTTGCTGTTACCTCCCAAAACAGGTGGGCCTAGATCACGTGACCGGAACACGGAAGCAACCCGTAGCGGACCAATTTTGACGTCTTCTGATTCATCTAAACTTTTTTTGGGTTTCCTTTAAAGGAGGTGAGTACTTCAAAATCACTAATTAGAGAAATATTTCCCCGTCTAGGCTCGTTGCCAAGCTGGACGACGTTTTAAAAACGACTTTTATCGACTTCGTTTCGATCTCGTTACTTGATCGATGGGTGTTGCGCTCTCGAACGCCTTGTGAAGGGAAAAAAAAGATAGTAATTTGTTAGAGTGGCTTCGTTTGCTAACGATAAGTTGTTAAAAGTCAGCATATTGGTTGTAGAATGACATGAGAAGTGTTTCGTCTTAACTTTTCTGGGCGTTGGTCCCTTCAGTGTTGGGTTATGACGTCATCACCTTCCGCGTTTCTCTGCTTGTCTTGTGTTGATTTTGCGCGTGCGGAAAGTTTTTTTTTGCTCGTGTAGTTGTGCGGTTTGAACAATCTTGTTAACATGCTTTGTTTGCCTCTCAGCTTGTCGATCGATCGATTCCTTGTTCCATTATGAGAACTCATTAACCGCCTGTTGGGGTTTCAGCCTGTTTGCTCAGCTCTCCATTAAAGTGCCAGCGGATATTGTTTTTTGTTTTTTTTCCTTACCACACTATGGACATTTGGACCATGTAATATGCACTATCACTCCTCTTTTGGAAGATACACGCGTTGAATGTCATCACAAGTTGCATTTAGAAACAACACGAAGAATGACACGTGGCCAATTCATTAGGGACACTCAGATAACAATGCTCACGTTCGCTAATATGTTGTTTTTGTGGCGTTAACTTAGTCCACCTACTGGGTTTTGTTTCTATCAATTTGACACTCTCGTGTTTGTTGTGAACTTAAAATCAACACAACAATCCTGAATGGAAAGTGCAGGTGAACCCTGCACCCAGTAAAAAAAATATATATTATGAGCTACAATATATTCCAGGGTTATAATTATAGTTTAATTTATAATTTCATTTGTTTATTAATGGTTAATTAATAATTATTCAAATTAACTGATATAATTCTTGGAAAAGTTTAATTGTTAATCATTTATTAATTAAAATAAATTCTTGTGATTTTGTCCAAAATATGGCTTTTCCATGTGATTAACTAGGTCATTTCTGAATATTTTTTTCAATTTCAACCACGCACAATGTTCAGTGGCATTAGACCTATCTATACACATTTATGTATTTATTTTTAAGGTCACTTCAGTATGAGAAATGACTTGAGTTGATATTTTGATCTAGTTTTGAAGCGCGGCGACTCCCGAGATGGCCGATAAGCTGCAGAGGCTCGTGTCGGAGAAGAAGGACATGGTGGAGACGGTGATGGAGACCTTCGAGCAGGGCGCCGAGGTCGTGGCCAGCATCGTGGGCGACCTCTTCCCGGTCTTCTCCATCGCCGCGCCCATCGTCAAGCTGGCGCTGGACAACGTGGAGAGCAAGGAGGCGGTCTTCATGAAGGAGCAGTTCCAGAAGGTGCGCGACCGCCTGGACGCCGTCTCGGACCAGATGCGGCGCATCCTCGACGAGATCAAGAAGAGCGGCATGGATGCCACCTACTTCTCGGTGGAGGAGAACATCACCAACCAGTTCCGGAAGTACATGGACATCCTCAACGCCAAGGCCAAGTTCCGCGAAGTCAAGAAGAAGCTCTTCCTGGAGCATTTCGACAGGACGGGCGGCGACAAGAACCTGCACGTCCTCTACAACGCCGTGACGGGCGACACCTTCTCCGGCGATTCGGTGCTGGAGATCGTCCTCAACTACGAGGAGAAAAGCCGCCGGCCCCTGGAGGACTTCTGCGCCCGGCTGAAGAAGCTCTTCTGCCTGGGGATCATCGCCCTGCTGGGCCACGCCGCCCTGAAGGGCTACGACGAGGAAGACGCGCTCCTCCAGGACTGGGGCGAGAAGATGAAGGCGGTGCAGGAGAAGATGAACGCCGTCATCCAGGACTGCGTGGCCAGCTTCCCCAAGCAGGCCGAGCTAGACGCCAGGCGGCTGTTGAGGGACAACCCCGGCTGGAGCAACCAGCAGGTGGCCGACGCCATCGTCACCAAGCTGAGGAACAAGTACGACTGGGTGGGCTGGTCGGTGCGCGTCTTCAAGTCGCCCACGGGCCTCTTCGCCCCCAAGAACTTCCACTGCCCTGCGGGGCGGAGCCGCTTCCAGGCAAGGTTATTTTAGTCAACTAAAAATAACAACAAAAGCAACTCAAATTTAAAAAACAAATTTGTTAACGAAATAAAATAAAAATGGAAATGCTTTTTAAGAAACGAAAACTAACCATAACTACATTTTATGTTCACAAAAATATCGACTAAATGGTGAATTTATTTGACTAAAATTGCTCTTTATTTTCATCGACTAAAATTGGATTAAAACTAAAATACAATCAGATGACTAAATTATGACTAAAACTGTAATTAATTTTAGTCAAAAGACTAAGTAAAACTAAATTAAAATGTATTGACAAAATTAACACTGATTTGAATTCTAACCAAGGTTATTTTAGTTAACTGAAACTAAAATAAAAAAAAAAACAATTTCGTTAACGAAATAAAATAAAAACGGAAATGCTTTTTAAAAAACAAAATCTTTATTTTCGTCGACTAAGATTTGATTAAAACTAAAATACAATCAGATGACTCAATTATGACTAAAACTTTCATTAATTTTAGTCAAATGACTAAGTAAAAATAAAGTCAAAAAATGTTGTCAAAATTAACACTGGTTTGAATTCTAACCAAGGTTATTTTAGTTAACTGAAACTAAAATTCAAAAAACGAATTAAAATAAACATGGAAATGCTTTTTAAAAAACAAAAACTAACTGAAACTACATTTTATGTTTACAAAAATATTGACGAAAAGGTCAATTTAGTCGACGAAAATTTGATTAAAACTAAAATACAATCAGATGACTAAATTATGGCTAAAACTTTCATTAATTTTAGTCAAATGACTAAGTAAAAATAAAGTAAAAATTTTTTGTCAAAATTAACACTGGTTTGAATTCTAACCGAGGTGATTTTAGTTAACTAAAACTAACGGGAAAAAAACCCAAACTAAAATCCAACAAACAATTTTGTTAATAAAATAAAAACGGAAATGCTTTTTTAAAAAATCGAAACAATAACTGAAACATTATGTTTTCAAAAATATCGACTAAACGGTCAATTTAGTTGACTAAAATTGCTCTCTTTTTTTTGTCAACTAAAATACAGTCAGATGACTGAATTATGACTAAAACTATAATTGTCATCAAAAGACTATCACAAAAACTAAATTAAAATTTCTTGCAAAATTAACTGATTTGAATTCTAACCAATGTTATTTTAGTTAACTAAAACTAACAAACTAAAATTCAAAAAAAAAAAAAATTAGCGTCGTAAAACTAACTAAAACTATAATTAAAGCAAAAATGTCCTTTGTTTTAGTCTTTGGTAATTAATTTAATGCGTGAGCCTTTGGGGATGATTTTTAAATGTGATTTTAAGTAGATTTATTTGATATTAACCGGAATAAGGACGTTTGAAAGTGTGTCACACAGAAGTGACATCATCTAGCAGCAGCCAGTAGAAAAGCACAAAAAGATGATGTCGCTCCCATGCTGTTTTTTAAATACTGCGCACAAGTAATACACATAAAAATACTAAGACTGAAACTAACTAAAACTAAGCATTTATTAACACCCTGAAAACTAATTAAAACTAACTCAATTTAAAAAACAAAACTCAAAACTTAACTCAAATGAAAATGGTATAACATCCCTCGGTTCCAGGTGCCGACGTCGGACGACAAACTCAACGTGGTGGTGTCGTACAGCTCGTCGCCCGAGCCGGTGGACCGCGCTCACGTGCGCCGGCTGATCCAGAGCCAGAAGAAGCTGAGCGTGGTGGCCGTGGCCGAGATGCTGTTCGAGCAGGTGCCCGGCCAATGCGCCGTCCACACCGTCAAGACCAGCAAGGACCTGGCCTGCGCCTGGAGCTTCTCCGACGAGCTCCACTACTGGGAGGAGCACAAGAACTTGCACGTGTGCCTTCACTCGGCGTGACGGCTCGGCGACGTCCGCAACTTTCTCCTTGAGTGCCTTAAACGCATCGTTTGCCCTGGTAAGCCCGTTTCTCTCTGCAGCATGACACTCGATGCAAAGTCTGATATGAGTAGTCCCATGTGAAAAGTTTTCTTGACGATAGTATGTTCGATGCGCCCCTATTAGACTGAACACGGTCATGTGATGATTATTGCGTTTGTGGAATATTAGTGAAGCTGCAAAAACTGCACCCGTTTTTATCACTGATTATATGCCTGGATAGCTGATAGGCCAAGACTTTTGAGGTGGCGAGGCCGCCATATTGCTCCTCCCAAGAAACGTTTCTCGCCATACCATCCTATACGTTTACATTATCCAAACTGGAGAATATTTGAGACAATACTTGGTAGAAATAACATGATTTATGGTGTTTTAAATGGAAATGTAAACAAGAGGACTTCAAAAATAGTTGCTTATCCTCAAGTGCTATGATTTGTTCTTAAGAATGAATGTGCTCTTATTTTTATAACCACTATGATCAAACAAGACATTACTGACACAATTTATCATCTGAACAACATTTTCCTCATATTTACCAAACATTATTCAAAGTATCTATCTCACGTAGTTCATTACCGTGTGTTTGCTGGTTGGAGTTTGTGCAATTGTATTGTCAGAATAAATGTAAAAAAAAATTATATAATGTTTGTGTGTTTTTGCACTGTTGTGGTGGATTTAACTCATTTGCTCCCAAAAATGTAAAAATGTTTTATTTTAAATGTTTTGTGTCCGAAAGACGTATTTATACGTTTTGTTTTTTTTTTTTTTTTTTTGTTGTTGTTGTTTTTCCCCCTGCTAGAGCATACAAAAGGCTTTGATGCAGCCTCTCAACTGCAGAGAAGGGAGGAAGCAATGGTAGAATTACAACAACGGCCAGCGGGTGGCAGCAGAGTATAAGAGCTCAACCAGGGCCATGTTGCAAACTTAGATATATTTTAATTGCTGCAAAAAAGAAACAGATAGAAACATGCTTTTTTTCCTGATGAAAAAAAGAGACCCTAATCTTTCTTTTGGTAGGTTCCATTTTTTATAGCAATAGAACGCAATATTCTGTGGGCCTTGCAAAATCAGTCAAAATCCAGTAAAACAGAAGGGGGTTGCTTCCATGAAAATGGCTGCGAGTTAATCCATAAAACAGAATTTGTCCCGCTCGCATTTCCGAGGAGGAGGAGGAGGAAAAGGATATTTTAGCCAACGTGGAAACACCCCGGCTGCCCTATAATCACGTGGTTGCAGCTTTTCTATCTTTGTCACAGAAAGACACTCGTCATGTTTCAAAAATGCGAAAACAAGGCAAAGTAGTCTGCGTTCCGAATACGTACGAGACGTACACTCGTCACCGTGTTGAAAAGAGAAAATAAGAGCAGGTAGAAATCAACCAATAATTCCTTCAAAGATTTGGTGCTTTCTGTTGAATCATCATCATCAAATTATGTTGAAATTTTGGAAAACTTAATTTACAGTAGAAAACTTTATGGAACTATTTACCTGCTTAGTTTTTAATTTAATTTTTTTTTATTTTGACGCTAAAAATTTCTCTTTTACTGCAGATGAATATCGGCTTGAAATATCGGTTATCTGTCTCCTTGACGACTAATAATCGGTATCCACCTTGAAAAAAACCATATCAGTCTAGACTATCAGTAATATTTTAGAATGCTCAGGGGAGTGTATTTGGTTTCATTTGGTTTTAACTTCAGGCTCCGCCCTCACCCTGAGTTGAGTTGAAAACTTCAAATTTTAACCCTCACTCGGATTGCGTTCAAAATTTGTTGCGAATTGTTGAATCCGCTACGACATTTTCGCAGCTTAGGTTATCGTTTGACTTTTTCGCCGTCCTGTTATGGTGAACACAACAATCGGTCACTTGTGCTACACGCTACTATTTTCGAACATTTGGCAAAAAAAAAGCACCTTTTTGCGATGTTGCACACGCTTCAGGTAGCGAAAAAGATCAAATTCAAACTAAAACGTTTGATTAACTTTCACAGTTTGACAGCATAGCTTCTGTTTAGATGTTCCTGCGTCCAGTCATAATGAACGAACATTCGTGCAAGATTTCGTGACGCTCAAACGTATCGTGCCGGGTGCAAATATTTTCTATCCCTTCGGCTTTTTTTTTTTTTTTTTTTTTTCCTCTTCTTCTTCGGCCCTGACAAAGTGGACATTGGGAATGTTGAATAGGTGCCGTGATGCTTTCCATTTGAGCTCACAGTCGGCGCATTGAGCCGGCGTCAGTCGTCAGGTGACGGCAAGAACGCGGACAAACATCATCACGCGCAGTCGCGAGGATGGCGAACGCGGGACGCCAATTGTGCCGACGCCGCTAAGTTTCAACTCGCCCGAACCCTCCCACTCGGCTCATTCGCCTGCCAATGGGCGGGACCGTTTTGTCATTTTGGTGGGTGGTCGTGATTGGCTGCCTCGCGTGAGGGCGGGGCTAAGTGCAACCAGGGGACCTTGCACTCCGTAGGACGTTTTGGAGTGATGTTGGAATGTATAGCGTAAATAGGTTGATGTCCTCTTTATTAGTTCTCACAATGTGGTATGGAGTGTCTCCCTCTAGTGGTCTGTGAAAGAATGACTGAATTCAGGTTGAGAGGGAGAGAGAGAGGCTCGGGGATGGGAGGGAGAGAGAGAAAGAGGGGGAGGGGGGAGAGAGAAAGAGGGGCAGAAAAGAGAGAGAAAAAGGGGGAGGGAGGGAAGAGAGAGAGAAGAAGAGGGGAAGAGAGAGAGAAAAAAATTCCATTTCAAATTTGCTTGAAATGAATGGAAATTTTCTCTGATCTTTTCCCATTTGTTCATAAATACATATTTTGTTTAGAATACACAATAGAAATGAGTTTTGCAAAAATAAATAAAATGAAACTAGTAATCGACTGGCCACTTTTATTGTTGTTTGCATTTTATTATTTTTTTTTCCACCAATAAAACTGGGGTGATTCAAATACATCAAATCAAGATGATTTCATTCATAAAAGATACAAACATGTACAAAAATAATTTACTAATTTTTTTAGGTCCGTGCTTTTGAACTACTTTCAGAGAAAAACAGATTGCATAAAATTTAATGTACAGTGTCGCATAGATTTTTTCTTATTTTCCCGCATCCTGTTGTAATAGTAATAATTAAGAAAAAAAAAAAATAGCTGCCCGATTGTAGAGGGTGGGGGCCAAGAGGGTGAGCCTCCATCATTGCGGGGGCAGCCACAGCAACAATCAATTGTGATCTCATATTTTTATTTTGAATCAAGAAAAAGAGCAGGCATAATTTAATTAGTTAATTTAATTTAATTGGACCAATGTATTTTTTATTTGTTATAATTAAATGAATTTCAAACCAGAAATTGAAACGTGCATATTTTCTTGAAATTGTTACATTGTTTGTTGATTAATCCATTGCATTATGTTTGAATTTGATCTTTACTTATCAATAGATTTAATAATGTCGTATTTCGAAAAGAAGTGCCTTGGTGAGAATGAGGAAAATGTCGCCATCTAGTGGTATTCATTCTCATCACGTCAGTGAAAAATGAAAACATGACGTCATACTCTGTGGGACGGCTTGCCAAATGGACAAAAAGAAAACATTTTGTTTTTCAGAAGTTGAACACACACACACAAATAATAATATGTAGCCTAGATTTAAATGTGTATACACACAAACATGTCACAGCACCTAAGAGTAGTTGAAAAAAAAAATTAAAACGTGTCCCATCTTGCTTGACGCTCACCTAGCAAGACAAAAGAAAATTAAGAAGACCGCATTTCATGACAACGAGATTTCAAGTCGTCTTTAGGGATGCGGAATGAGGAAATGAAAATTGGGCTTGGGGGACGACCTCAAACACGTCAAATTCGACAACAAAACCGGAAATCCACGTCCCCCCCCCCCCCCCCCCCCCCCCAGGCAACAAGTATAAAACACAGTTGGAGTTAATCAAGCAACGTTCTTAAAATAATAATTAAAAAAAAAAATTTTATAAAATGAATGTCAATGTAAGAAGTTGAAACTGAAAAACACAAAACAAAGCAAATATTCAAATAATTACCAGCAAAATGCAGTGTCCTGGTTTGGTCGCCATCTAGTGGCTGACCGCAGTATCGTGGCGATCGTGGTACACAATATTTTGTTGATTTATTAGAAGTGATGACGAACACTGGTAGGGGGAATCCATTCTAGTCGATAATATAACTACCGTTTTGAAAAAAATATATATAAAGATATATGTCCAAATAGATTATTTTTTTCCCAAATTGTATTTTTCTTCCCCTGTATACAGTGTTCCCTCGTTTTCCGCTGGGGTTAGTTTCCAAAAAATACCCGCAATAAATGTAAAAAAAATATGCAAAATTGCACTTAAAAAAAAAATCCGCAATACAGCGCGACTGCGAAAAAGTGAACCGCGTTATAGCGAGGGAAGACTGTACACAATATTTTGTTGATTTATTAGAAGAGATGACGAACACTGGTAGGGGGAATGCATTCTAGTGATAATATAACGACCATTTTGAAAAAAAATATATATATAAAGATTTAAGTGTTAAATTATATATACACATATATGTCCAAATTATTTTTTTTCCCAAATATTATTTTTCTTCCCCTGTATACTGCCACTATTTGTCGATGTTTTTACTGCACCGTCGACATGAATTTTCACATGTACGAACTAATAGCAGTGTTCTTGCTCCATTTTTGTGTCCATGGGCTGCTGTGCAAATATTTTCCAACGTCGGAATTTGGAGAGTCGACCGTGATTGTTTGTGGTGGAGTGCAATGGAGGGAGCGCAATTCAAGGGTTAACGTGCGCTATTTGATTGTGCCGGGAACAAGAAGATAAGTCGAAAGTTTTTCTCCTCCTCGGTCCTCAGACGTCATCCAACACTCGATCCGGCGAGTCATCTTCCTGCACCGACTTTCAATCGACGCCAATTAAGAGGTAAGTAACCATTGTGCCGTAGTTGTTTAGTTTAGTTTGTCCTTGTTGACGTCACGCGGGTTCCGATTGTGTTTACGAAGAAGCCAGTAGCGGTTGACGGACGGTTAAAGAAGACTGACATTAAAGGTGTGCTTGTGCTTCTTCAGGCTGTTCAACAACACCCGCTTGCACATGTGCTGGCACGTAAAACTATTACATTATAACCTGAAAAAATAACTTCTTTATTTGTTCGTTTATTTTGATTTACTTAATTTACTTAATTGGTAACGAATAGCCTATTATGTTTTTGAGAACAAGCAGTTTTGTATTTAAAAAAAATAAAAATCAAATCATGGTAATCAAGTGTGGATGGTTGTTTGTCTCTGTGTGCCCTGGCTGGCAACCAGTCTAGGGTGTACCCTGCCTACTGCTTAAAGCCAGCTGAGATAGGCTCCAGCACCCCCCTGTGACCCTTGTGAGGAATAAGCGGTCAAAAAAATGGGTGGATGGATAATGGTAATCGAACGTTTTACTGTGCGTCAATATTCGAGCAGGCCTAATTACAATAAATTAATATATAAAAAAAAAAAAATATATATATATATATATATATATATATATAAGTAAATGAAGTATTTACAAACAAGAAATTGCTCAGAAGAAGTGGAAAAAATAAAGAAAAAAAACTGCTGTCTTAGCTTGTTTTTGTGGTGTAGAATAAGGAACTGAAAATGAAAAGGGCAAAAAATGTGGAAGGACAATTCCCCAAAAACGTTTTTTTTTTTTTTTTTTTTTTTAAATGTTTTTTTTTGTTGTCAGCCTCTTAATGGCCTAAGTCATATAGTGTTAAAAAAAAAAAAAAAAAAAAAGTTTTAGCCTGAAAAATTATTTCTTTGTTTATTTTACTTAACACAACTCACAAATTTTTTTTTGAGAACATGCAGTTTTGTATTCAAAATAAAAATCCAATAATGGTATGTTTTATTGCGCATCAAAAATATTAGAACAGGCCAACAAATTACAATACATTTAAAAATGTATCAGTAAATGAATAAATGCATAATTTATGAGAGAGAGAGAGAGAGAGAGAGAGAGAGAGAGAGAGAGAGAGAGAGAGAGAGAGAGAGAGAGAGAGAGAGAGAGAGATATGTTGAAGGACAATTCCCAGGCACCAACGTTTTTTTGTTTGTTTATTTTGTAGCCTCTTAGTGGCCGAAGTCATATAGTTAATATATATATGTATATATATATATATATATATATATATGAATATTTTCATCATTGAATAATTCATGTATAAGTCCGTGCTAAACGTGCGTTTGAACATTTCGTACATTTTTGTCGTCGCAGATGTTTTAGGAGGGAACAGAAAATGCAACGACTCTGACACAAGATGGCGCAAGATGGCCGCGGTGACATTGACTTCTGAAACTTTTTTTTCAAAATAAAACACAAAAGAAGACTGGCTGTGTCCGAATGTCCACCCTTGTCCCATGGACAAGCCACTGACTTATTTTTATTTACTTGAAATCTGTCAACATTTGACTAGCGGAAGTAGGTAAAAGTTTCGTGTCAAACATTTTTCAGACCCTTGCTCCTAAAAATGCAGTACACTTCATGGCCTTTGGTGGCAGCACTCGGTACTCTGCAGTTCTGACACCCAGCGCGACTTCCGTGAAGCTAACTTGTGACGTCACATCGAAAACGACGGTTATGTTTTATTATTATTATTATTATTTAAATATTTTACAAGTAATGTCAACGAACAAGCTTGGTGTCTCGATTAGCTTCCGTTTTGTTGTGTGTCTGACTGTTAGAGCTAATAGACCGTTGACATTGTTGACATGTCGATGCCTCATTCAGTCATTCAGCGTGTAGGTCCATTACTGCGATACGTCAGCGCATCCGCCATATTGGATGGGGCAGCTCTGCCCTGAAGTCTGTAGGTAAACTGAGGGTAAAGATTAGCAGTTTTTTTCCGCTCATACCCTGTCACCAGCTGGGTTTTATCCATTATCACATGTTTATATATTTAGGAAACAGCGCCTACATCAAGTTATGTTTTTTTTTTTTTTTTAGGATAGTCACTGGACAAACTTTGTTTACGTTCAATGTCATTGCGATGTGGCAGATGTCGATCATATTAACATGTTGTTGCTGTTGTTTTTCAAGGCGCGATGTCGGTCACCATGACCAAATCGGGCGAGGTCACGATGCTGACGCTGACCTCCAACTCCAGAAGCACCTGGCCCCTCCTGTGCCAAATGTTCGGGGGCCTGTGCTGCAGCCCCACATGCTGCTCGGTGTCGCGGCGCCTGAGGGCCATCATGGGGACCTCTCAGTCCGTCCTGGGGGCTCTGCACATCATGGTGGGCTTGCTCAACATCGGCCTGGGGGCCATCCTCATGGGCACCGAGACTGTTTATTGGCAAATGCGCAACACTGGTTTCCCTCACTGGTTGGGCGCACTGGTAAGGAAAAAGTATAATTTAAGTATGATGATCGAAAAGGGATTTTTTTTTTTTTTAATTTGTTTGACGTTTCTGAAAAAATAAAATAAAATACAGCTGTATCTGAACCTAGACTTAAAATGGCTCTGTGAGAAAAGTACTTTATTTGTACTGTTTATATCTTCCAAGCTAACTGGTCACTGATGAGTTACAAAGACAGCAGAGGAACACTTAATAAAAATAATTGAATAATATATGATTTTTTATTTATTTATTTTTTTAAAGCACAATATTTCCCCTTGAATGTTGATGTGTTGTTGATTTCTTGTCTACCGCAGTTCATCCTCTTCGGCATCGTCTGCATTTTGTCGGAGAAGTTCCCGAGTCCGTGTCTGGTGAGTAGCGAGACCCATCTTATTGATTTTGAATATCTATCATTATATTTTTATTTTATTTTCTATTGATTTTGCTGCAACATAACATCAGCGCTTCAAACAACAACAGAAACGTGCAAAGCCGACAAATTATTCTCACAAAATGCTGGAATGAATAATAATAATAATAATAATAATAATAATAATAACAATAAAGTTATCTTGTGCCTGTGTGAGCGGTAGATGACCTTGGAGAGATTTAAAGTAAATTTTGAATAACACTTTTTAAGGTAAAATTAAAAGGGAAAATTACAAAAAATTAAAAAGTAAAAAACAACATTTTTTTCTTTTACATATTTTCATTCATCTTTTCGTGGGTCATTTTTTTCATTTAGTATTAATAACTAATTTGTACCTTTTTTTGTGTTTGAGGTGTTGGTCAACGTGCTTCTGAATTTCTTGGGAATCGCCTTCGCCATCGCCGGCATCGTCCTTTATGCCTACAACGTGTCTAGAGGATTTTACAGGCCGTGGGGCGGTTGCAACGATTGGGGCTATCGTGATGGTCCTTACTGGTCTAGAAGGCGGACCACCACGACCAGCACCCTGACTCCAGCAGGAAAGGAGTACATGAAACTCTGCGTGGAGGGGCTAGACCTCGCCGCCGTGAGTGGGCGCTCACTTTCAGACAAAACCACACGAACATTGTCATGTTGCTATGAGAGGTCGTGTTTACCAAATGGAATGTTGGAATCACTTTAAAAAAAAAATTTTAATTCAATAATGAATATATATTAGCTGAATTATTTGCTGTAGATGTAGGTTTCTAATATTAAAAAAGTATAACATGGGAAAAAAATATTCTCACAAATTTCATGTACAGATTAAATCAAAGTGGTCCAAGAATCGAACCCTGGGGGACTCCGTGTGACATGGCGACCTTAATTTAAAAAAAAAAAAAAAGCCTATTCAAAAAACAATTATTATTATTTTTTTGGATAAACTGTTCTTATAATGAAGGGTTGCTATCCTACAAAAAAAGTAATTGTACTTCCAAAATGAGAAGTTCATTGTGTAAAAAAAAAAAAATATATATATATATATTTTTTTGCAATTTTCAAAAAAAATAAAATTGTATATTAAAGTGAAAAAACAGTGTTTTTACCAGAATAAAGTTGTATTTTTTAAGAGAGACAAAAGTGTAATCTTGCAAGATTGCTTGCAAGAAAAAATACTACATGAAATGTAGTAATCTTAAGAAAAAAAAATGTTCTGATACAATTTTTGCATTTTTTTTTAAGTCAAAATCTTACAATTATGAATTCGTTCCTAAAAATTGAAGTCCTAATCTTATACTAAATTTATTTTTAAAGATTTTAAATTGTGAAATTCTAACAATATTGAAATATAATAAGCTTAAGTACAAACGTGTAATCTTTGTAAAGTAGTTCATGTTTGAACATGATACCTCCAACCACTAAGGGGCAGTGTTGCATTGTTTACTGATTTGTTTTTATAAAAAGGAAATGAATAAAGTTCTGCCACAATCTACACTCCTAACCTTTGCTTGCAACTCAAGGCAAAAATCAACTGAGTCAGCTCGTTTCTCAAGGTTCACTGTAGTATTTTTTATTTTTATTGTCTTAGAACATTAAAACAATTGTACAAGAATAACTTTGTTTTTGTGTGTGTGTGTGTTTCTGTAGGTGCTGGCGAGAGCCATTAATGGCGTTGCCATCGTATTGTGCGTCTTGGAACTCTGCGTGGTGATCAGCTCCTTCGTATTGGCCATCAAGTCCCTGTGTTGCCATGGCAACAGCGAGGACGACGGCAACTGCGAGCGCCACGACAACCAGCAGCAGGTATAACGAGCCGCCACTTTGTTTTCCTCTGCTGTCGTCGTCGTCATTGTTGTTGTTTACATCTGAGCGGGTCGCCATGACACGCGGCGTCCCCCAGGGTTCGATTCTTGGACCACTTTGATTGAACTTGTACATGAAATTTGTGAGAATGTTTTTTCCCATAAGTTATACTTTTTAATATTAGAAACCTACATCTATAGCAAATAATTCAGCTAATATTTATTCAATTATTTTAATACTTTGTTTTTTTAGACATATTTTTTGTTTCCAAAATATAAAAGTAAAGAGCACTTCCTTATATAACATAAATTTGCTGCTCCAAAACACTCCAAATGTTTCCAGTTAAATTTACTTTTTTTTTTTTCATTTTTGTATTTACATGAATGAAACGATGCCTGTTTTTGTTGTTCTTTGGCTTTTTTTTTAGAGCCGTGATGAGCCTGAAGGTGGATACAAGTCGCTCCTGGAGGAGGCCTAATAACGTGCCGCCGTCTTCAAAGTGTATTTTTAATATACAGTATGCATTCTTTACATCTTGGAGGACGTTTGACTTGTTTTTGCACTTTCATAAAGATGCAGCAGGTTTGAGTTTAATTTTAATTCATGCGTGCGTGCGTGTGTTTACGTGTAAATGGTGTGTGTGTGACCAATTGTTTCAAATGCGTTTTTCTTTTTTCTTTGCAGCACATTCTCTCTTTTTCATGTGAAGACATGCTAATAAAGTTACAAAGACATTTTGGGATGGGTTTTTTTTCTTGTTTTTTTTTTTCAGCACAGTGGACTGTGAATAAACTGTGAATGATAGACATTCATAATGACACTTTTTACAGTTTATTTTTTATTTTTTATTAAAGATATTAATTTAAGTATTATTATTTTTTTCATAAGCAAGGATATACGATATTTTCCTTTTGGTGTGGGTGGCCAACCCACGTACATACTCGTCATAATACACAAGAATAAAATTGCATTCACATATACATACATTCACGATTTGAGAAGAACGGGTTTATTTATCTTTTTTTTTTCTGAGGAGGAAAAAAAAAGTCACTTTTATAAGATAAAAGTCGTATTTTTCGAGAGAAAAAAAACCCTGCAATCATAACAAATCTAATCCATCCCCCCGCCAACCCCCTCTCCCCAAAAAATAAAAATAAAAATTAGAAGTAAGACAAATGGGTAATGGGACGCTTAATTCAAATGAGGAAAAGGTTTCCATATTTCAAGAATGAAATTGTATTTACGCAAAGGGGAACACAACATGATTTATTTACAAAATGGCCAAATAGGTCGTTTTTTAGTTTTATTTTATTTTATTTTTTTGTCTGTATTTTTTCCCCCGGTACTGCCACTATTTTACATATTTTTCCTGCAACGACAGCATGAAATTGGCGTGGAGTGTAGTGAGTGCAATTAAGAGGTTAACGCAGTGAGTGAGTGCCTGGTTCCCGGAACAAGTGGATTTATTTTGGAAAGTCTTCCTCGGTGATCCTCAGACGCCATCCACCACTTATTCCATCGACAATCGACATTGAACCTACGCGAAGAGGCAAGTAAGAAGTTAAGAACCATTTGCGTTTTGTTTAGATGGAATAATGTCAAGCTATCGTCCTTGTTGACGTCACTTATTGTTGGATCCGGAAGCAAAATTAAATGAAACGCAGCGTGTCTTTGTCTTGCTGGTTCACTTCGCTGGGATGTTACATGGTTTAGGTGACAGTTGAAGGTTGAGTGTTACTCGGAACTGGAAAATAATACAAGATTAGATTCGAAGTTTTACACTGAAATATGTCAACTAAAATATTTCCGAACAAGTCAGGATTTTCACATGCAGTACAGGTTATGACCGTTGGTGGCAGCGCCGAGTGAGTTTACTCTTCAAAAAACGCCCACCGTGACTTCCGAAAGGTTTTTCGAAATAAAAGTAATCGAGTAAGACACTGATTTATTTTATTTTATTTTTTATTAATTTGTAATGCGTCACGCTTTAAACTTTTAGGTGTATCAATATGTTGAAGCTTCAAGAGTGTTAAACCTTTTCAAAAGCATTGACACAGCACATCATTAAATTGTGGATTATGTTTTGAAGTTACGTGAAATTATTGTAACATTAATTTAACTCAAAAGTGGAGTTGTGTTTATGATGTAAATAATGTAAACACAGCATATGACTACTTGCTGACATGGTCAAGGTTAACTCTTGTTTAGACTTCTGCATTGATAACATTCTACTGCCGTTCCTGTAAGAATGTAAACATTATCTTGGCTCTAATTCTGTTTGGACAATTGCAATGTCAACATGTGTTGTGGAAGAAAGTTCATGACTTCCGTCAAAATAATCTTTGGACTTCACGAGGAAAAAGACGTGTATTTACAAGTAAGTTTACACGTTGCAAACGTCTCGGTTTACTAACAATCGTTTGCTAACAATGTCTCGTTTAGTTTCTGTTTTCGCTTTGCGTCTGCTCGAGCTGCTATCCGCATATAGATTTGTTTGTCGGTGACAGCGATACGTCAGCGCCTGCGCCATATTGGATGGGGCAGCTCTGCCCTGTAAGTAAACTGAGGGAACAGATTTGCAAAGATTTCCATTCTGACACACTTCTATATTTCGGAATCGGCACAAAAAAAACAACACATTATTATTATTATTATTATTATTATTATTATTATTATTATTATTATTATTATTATTGGAAGCCCAAATTGTAGTTAACAGTGATCCACGCCACTAAAATCTTGTTGATGTTTTTTTCCCAAGCAGGATGTCTGTAACCATGACCAAGGCGGGTGGGGTCACGATGCTGACGCTGACCTCCGACCCCAAAAGTAGCTGGCCCCCCCTGTGCCAAATCTTGGGGGGCCTGTGCTACAGTCCCCTGTGCTGCACGGTGTCGCAGCAGCTGCGGGCCATCATGGGGACCTCTCAGAGCGTACTTGGGGCTCTGCACATCATGGTGGGCTTGCTCGTCATGGGCCTGGGGGCCATCCTCATGTCCAGCGGGCCCGGCTCCTCGTGGCAAATGGACTCAAGTGGTTTTCCTTTCTGGTTGGGGGCACTGGTAAGAATGACACCCTAATAAATTCCACCTCTTGCTCAACCTAACACTTAATTCATAAATATGTTGTTATATGGGCGTTTGTGTTAATATTACTAGTATAGAGTTGGAAGAAGTGGCTGGGCAAATTTGAATGTTGTTTTTTTTTTTTTTTTTTTTGTCTACCACAGTTCATCCTCTTCGGCATTATTGCCATTTTGTCCCAGAAGTTCCCGAGTCCGTGTCTGGTGAGTAGTTTGCTCGTGCAGTGACTCCACTGACTCATCTCAATATATTATATCTAATATCTACAAATATGAAAGCATTGCCTTTGTCGCAAATTGCTACAAAGATTTTAATGTTTTTATATTTGTTTTTGCATCCATCAACTGACCAGTCACACTGAAGGAGTCATTTCAAGTTAATTTTGATGCAAACACGAATACACACAAAAAATAAATTAAAAATAAAATAAAGAGCGATGATGATGATAACAACATTTTGACACGGGAAGGCTGTCGAATAATACTGAGCTCTAAAAAATAAATAAATAAATAAAAATTAAAAAAGAAAAAGTAACTAGTTAATTTTTGAAAAAAAAAAGACTGAGAAATGAATGAAAAAAAAACTTTAGAAGCATTTAATTATGCTTATAAAATTACATATTTTTTCCAGGAAAAAGAACATTAACAATTTGGAATATGACAATAGTGAGATTTTCTTTTCTTTTTTTTATGGGGGGGGTTGGGGCAAAGAATCATGACATTTTTTTATTCTAGACTTAAAAAAGTAATTATTAAGAAAAAAAAACAAAAACAAAAAAAACGTGAGCATGAAAAAAATAGTGTGGGAACAGTAAAAAAAAAAAATCAAAAGGTAAAATGCTATATTAAATTCAAGGTAAAATGATTTTGTCATTGTTATTTGAATAATAACTCATTGGTACCTTTTTTTTTGTGTGTGATTTTTTTTTTAGGTGTTGTTTAACGCGATTCTGAACTTTTTGGGAATCGGGTTCGCCATCGCCGCCATCGTCCTTTACTCCATCAACATGGGTGACGTGTACTTACGCTTGTGCCGAGATTATGACTATGATGATGACTGGTCCAGAAGGCGCAACGACGTCACCACCACCCTGAGTCCTGCGGGAAAAGAGTACTTGGAGCGCTGCTCGGAGGGGAGAGTCCTCATTCTCGTGAGTGCGCGCTACACTTTCATACGAAACCAGTAGAAAATTGTCATGCCATGAGAAGACAGTTGCATTTTTATTTATTTTTTGACAAAAAAAGAATTCACAGAATAAATCAGGTCAATCTATCGAGGGGAGTACCCCGCATTCTAGGCGCAAGCTGCATTAGCATTAGCCTTAGCGACCTTGGCGCATTAGCGATGCTAACCACAATAGCGCAGTCATTTCCGCTTTTCAAAAGTAACCAAACAGTCCTCGCACTCTAGACCCTAGCTGCATTAGCATTAGCCTTTGCGACACTGGGCGCATAAGCGACGCTAGCCACAATAGCGCAGTCATTTACACTTTTCAAAAGTAACCAAACAGTCCTCACTCTAGGCACTAGCTGCATTAGCATTAGCGACGGTAGGCGCATTAACAACACTTGCAACAATAGCACAGTCATTTACGCTTTTCAAAAGTAACAAAACAGTCCTCGCACTCGAGGCGCTAGCTACATTATTAGCATTAGCCTTTGCAATACTGGGCGCATTAGCGACGCTAGCCACAATAGCACAACATTTTCACTTTTCAAATGTAACCAAACAGTCCTCTCACTCTAGGTGCTAACTGCATTAGCGTTAGCCTTAGCGACGCGTGGCGCATTAGCGACGCTAGCCACAATAGCATGAGAGGCGTTGGCGTGTAATTAAGTATTTTTAGCGTCCGTAATTGTCGATTGATTTTTTTAAATTTTTTTTATTTTTTATTTTATTTTTTATTTTTTTGGTGATTGTGTAGATGTTGCTGAGAGCCATCAACGGCATCGCCATCGTACTGTGCGTCTTGGAACTCTGCCTGGTTATCAGCTCCTGCGTGTTGGCCATCAAAACTCTGTGTCGCCACGACAACAGCGAGCCCCATGACAACCAGCAGCAGGTAACTAGCTTCAAAGCACAACAAATGTTTCTTGTTAAATTCACATGACAACAACGGATGCTCGTTTTTTTGTTTTGTTTTTTTGTGACACCAAAAATGAAACGATGCCATTTCTTGTTCTTGGATTTTTTATTTTTTATTTTTTTTTAGAGCCGTGATGAGCCTGAAGGCGGATACAAGCCGCTCCTGGACGCCGTCGAGGCTTAACACGCATTCTTCATATTCATCTTCCTCAAAGTACACCTTATACGGATATACAGTATGCACTCCTATATCGGGAATTTATATCAAATGTAAACTTTTTTTTGTTTGTTTTGTTTTTTAAAAAAAAGTCTTAATTTCTTTTCTTGCACTTGATTAGAGATACAACAGGTTTGAGTTGAGTTTGGCTCATTGCTTTTATATGCGTGTGTGCGTCTTTGGTGAAATTGCCCATTGATGCATTTTGGATTTTACTCTCTTTTGTAATACTAAGACGTGTTGACAAATAAAGATACAAAGTCATTTGGGAATTGGTTTTGCTCATTTATTTATTTATTTTTATTTTCCCCAGCTCTTTGGACACCCCCACCCACTATTTTTTCCCCAATATTTTATTAAAATATAATTTATTTTATTTAATTTTTTTCCCCCAGAGGGCAAGCCTATTTTTTTCCCTCCAAAATGTATATCCCGGTTTATTTTTAAAAAATGGATTAAAGAAATTAAAAACAAAAAAAAGTTCTTGCAATCATCCTCTATAAGTTCCACGAAAGTGAATGAGGTTCAAAACAGGCTTTGAGTTGGAAAAAGAAGACAGAAATGTCACATTGGACCATGTGGATTATTTGCACATAAAATAAATAATTCAAATAAATGAAATTAAAGATTATTCAGATTGCATAGTACAAAAAACTATTGTAAATCCATTCCACACATACAAAATGTATTTAATTATTATTATTTTTTTTAATTAACACATTTCATTAAACCACTTTCAGAGAAAATAAGTATGTGAACATATACATGTATTAAAAGTCTACACACCCCCTTTCGGATGACATCTTTTTGCGTTACAAAAAAGTTTTGGAATAACACGTCTTTTTTTTTTTTTTTTTTTTTTTTTTTTAAAGGTACACTCAGTATTATACAGTGGCATCTAGTGGTGAAATAATAAATCATTCGGAAAAAAAAAACTATTGTTTGTGTTAGTAGTATGTAAAAAGATATGTTGTATCGCATAAACGTACTTTTTTAAAATATAACGGTTAGTCTAGAAATCGCAAATTATCTTACATGTCCGCGCCTCGCCTGCTAGTGTCTGCCATGTTTCGCCGCCATCTTTCTGCTACGGGTGCCGTCAAAGACAAATTTCAGCGCTCCATTTCTTGACGCGTTTTTGGAACGCACTTCCGGTTTGTATGGCGACCGCATGTCCACGAAGAAGAAGAGTTTCCGGTCCCCGAAGAGAGCATTATCAAGCATCACACTTACTTTGGGAATTTATTTTATTTCAGCGCGACAAAACAAGAGTTTATATTGTAGCCGCATTTGCCAGATGGAGAGAAATGAGGAACAGACTAGGTTTGGGACGTGCCGGTGCCTTCGACTGCTTTCTACTTGACCGGTAAGTAAGAGTACATTTGTGTTTACGTTTTGAGAGCGAGAGAAAAAGTATACTCCGTACTAATTAATACGATGTTCGTACCTTTGTTTTACGATCACTGTATCTGTTGATTAGCAACTCCGCACCACTCGAACGATTTCGTTATGTAGCTACTTGCTTTGAAAAAAAAAAAAGATTCCCGCTGGCACGTTATATTTAGAGTAAATGCGCAAGTTATTGTGTAATGTAATGTAACTGTGATTTCGGAGGTATATTTGCCCATAACTTCAATAGAGAATCTAAAGCATACTGTATTAGTGGAGGAGTTGAAAATTATTTTCGTTGTGGTTGGTGAAAATAGGGTTCTCGAAATTAATTTTCGGCAGGGAATAACTTTCTGGACTTAAATGCTGGCTGTACCGTAAGCACTGCTAGAGTCTGAACTCTCTCACTCAAGTGTGTACTGGTCCATTGTGTAATTGGGTGCACAAGAATTTACAGGCTGCCACGTTTTCCACGGAAATTCGACAAGCAAGCAGCCTTTGCATATTCTATGCAGTATGCAGTCAAGTTACTTTTATCTAGCTAATACAATGTTTTGGGCCCAAAAACTAAAGATCTTACCTCTATTTTGGGGGCTTTGTTGGAAAGTTGGTGACATATAGTAGTATCATCAATTATTCTATTTTATTTTATAATTGTGTTTTTGTTTGTGTCACACTAGATCAACAGCCAAACTTGAGGGGTTCCAGAACCATATTCTGATGTATACAAGCATTCATGCACCGTTTAAATACATCACCGACCTGCAAGAAAAAAAAATATCAAGGGGAGAGTCAGCAGCCATATTGGAATGCCCCGAATGAGGACACTTGAATGGAGGACCCCAGAAGGCTTCGGTGTTGTACCACCAGTATCTCCACCTACCATATCTGAGCTGCAACAAACTGAAGTCAGCCGACGTCTTGGTATGTCATTTACATATGGACGGCATTGCACACTACATGAACTTTTTGTGTGAAGCAATACGGAATGGTCACATGTACAAGCACCACTTGTTTTACACAGGACCTGCTGACCAGGTGTCTGAAGCCATGGAGTGACTCCTCCCTCACTTTCCTCAGCAAGCCTTTGAAGAATATGATATCATCGTTGGTGGGAACATGCCCTCACTCCATAACATGTACTTGTGCAGTCAAGGAGCATGTCAAACTTAATAAAACCAGCAAACATTGAAGTGACTTCATTTTTACTGCAGTCTGTTCACACAATCAATGGACAAGCCTTCCTTAATTTTGCCCCAATAACATCATAGAGTAGGCGAAAAGTAGTGTTACAGATCATACTGTGTTCGGGAGAGTTTGAGGAATGTTGCAATGTTAATGGGGGGCAATGTCAGCACACACACACACACACACACACACAAAAAACCATCATGGTATTGAGTTAATCAGATATTTTAGCTGTGTACAACACATACCTGCTCTGTAACACTACTTTTGGCCCAAACCTGTATGTCTATTTTCCATATTTTGAAATGCACAGCGTATTGGTAAAATTCTGGAACAACTGCAATTCATGTAGCTCATTATATTCTAACAGCATTTTTTTTTTTTTTTTAGTTAATATGTTCATTTCATGTAGACTTTTATTTTACTTTATTTTATTCATTCATTTTCATGTACTGTACCTTACATTCATTGGCCAATGAAGAATTCCTTGTCATTGCAAGCATTTATAATAATTCTCCAGGCTTTTGATGTTTTACATTTCTGGTCATGTAAAATAGTGTTAGGTTAGGTGTCGAATGAACACTGCATGTTGACGCCAAAGGAAATAGTATTTTTTTAGTTATTCAAAATGTACAAATTAACACACAACAACAATATACAAGTTATACAAACTACAACAACAAGTGTCAGACATGGACTAATTATATGCCAGGTAAAAAACCTTTGTATTGTCCTCAAGGATCTGGGAAAGTGTCACTTATTTGCTACAAGTCCACCAAGGTGCTGCAGTCTGGGATCCAGGTACAGGAAATCATGGTGGTGCTGATGTGGGATCCAGGTACAGGAAATCATGGTGGTGCTGATGTGGGATCCAGGTACAGGAAATCATGGTGGTGCTGATGTGTCAAAAAGTATTTCTTGGTGTCAGTCTATCAGCTGGACTTGGATATCTTCATGTTCCTCCATGGTCATTTCCTGTACGAGTCTCTGCAAGAAGGTAACAATTGTATGTCAGATGAGGTACCAAACAATGAACTGAAAGTCACTGAGCCAATGAAGTACATTATTACATGAGCAAGACTATTTGTGAAAGCCATGTAAATTCCTGCACATCGAAGTACAAGGAAGCTGTTGTATCTTCAATCAAAACTAATTAAGTTGCTTAGTGATATTTATTAGGTAAAATTGTTCAACATGGTGACAAATCGATATCTGAGTAAAGGGTTTCAAATGTTTTTGTAAGCAGCACTTTTCTGAGTGGTTAGTAGCAACAAGACACGGGGGGGTTACGAGTCTGAGTTGCAGATGTGTCGTTCAGTTAACACCATTATTTTTGCACGATATACTAAACATATCAGCAAACTATGTAATCTAAATACCACATATTCCAAGCAAAGGTATGTTTTGAGCCATTCACATGCATGCTCGAATGGAATTATTTTTCCATGATGACATAATTGTACGTTACGAGGCACCGCGTTCTCTTCCTCGTCGTCTCTCTCGCCCCCTTTGAGATGGTCCACATGTCTATAAAACGTATAACATAACTGTGTGTTCTCTGTTGCATGGTTTAGTTACACTAACAAATATGAACATAGATAGCCATTATCATTAGCTGACGTACAGTATTTCCAAACAATGCCGACAAAAATATTAATTCTGAAATTAAATGACTAAATCACAATTATTAGGGATCTGTACAGTATGTCTAACAAATGCAATTCACTTACGTCATCACTCGAGGGAATACCAGAAGTTGTTTGCGTTCTGTTCCGGTGAAATTGGTGGTAGGCTGTTGAAGTAGGGTCTCTCTGGGACGCCGTAGTTCGTGTGCTTAAAATCATTGCATTATCTTGTTTGACCGATAGATGGCGGTCGTGAGCTACACACTGGGGCTTTAATCTGCCTTCGAAACTGGGGTGTCAAGACTTTTTATATGTTATGTCTTTATTATGAGCTTTTCTGTATGCTTCATTTTTTTTCTCTTAGTTTTGTGTGTTGTTGCATTTAAACAAGCCCACTTTTGTGATCCAGCTGCTTCAAAAGGCGCCCGGAGAGAACGTGAGCAAATAAAAGGAACAATGGAGGATTTTGCTGCGCATATTTCCACTCGATAGCGATGTTAGTTTTTTGATCAGGTGTGCGAAAACAGGAGAATCACGTGCTCCGCCTCCACTTGGCGTGCGATCGTTTCATCGTTCTTAGGGGCTGCGAGACCCTTCGGCTTGGGGGCGACGATGTCAGCGGACGACGTAGACGATTGGTTCATCTTGGCCTTCGGGGTGAGAAAGAAACGCATGGCGCTTTTTTATTTTCTTTCTGTTACGCTTTCTGTTTGCTTGTCGGAGATGTCAAACGTTTCATGTTAGACAATCTTTTTTTATTTTTTTTATTTTTATTTTTTAGGACGTGTATATATTCTGAGAGTGACGTCATATTTTTTTTTATTGTTAGCAATCTCTTTTTTTTTTTCATGATTTTTTTTTTTATATTCCAAGAGTGATGTCATGTTTTGTTTGCGTTATTGTTAGCCAATGTCTTTATTTCATGGTTTGTTTATATTCTGAGCGTGATGTCATATTTTTTGTTATTGTTAGCCAATGTTTGTTTTTTTTAATTTGTTTATATTCCGAGAGTGACGTCATATTTTTTGTTATTGTTAGACAATTTTTTTTCCATAATTTTTTATATTCTGAGACTGACTTCATATTTTGTTATTGTTGGTCAATGTCTTTATTTCATGATTTGTTTATGTCCCGAGAGTGACGTCATATCTTTTGTTATTATTAGCCAATGTGTTTTTTTTTTTTTTTAATGATTTGTTTATATTCGGAGAGTGACGTCATATTTTTTTGTTATTGTTAGCCATTTTTTATGATTTGTTTATATTCTGAGAGTAACGTCATATTTTTTGTTAGTTAGCCATTTTTTTTTAATGATTTGTTTATATTCTGAGAGTAACGTCATATTTTTTGTTATTGTTAGCCAATTCTTTTTTTTTTTTTTTTTTATAATTTGTCTATATTCGGAGAGTGACGTCATATATTTTGTTATTGTTAGCCAGTTTATTTATGATTTGTTTATATTCTGAGAGTAACGTCATATTTTTTGTTATTGTTAGCCATTTTTTTTTCATGATTTGTTTATATTCCTAAAAGTGAAGTCAAATTTTGTTTATTGCTAGCCAATGTCTTTTTTTTTTTTATGATTTGTTTATATTCCGAGAGTGACGTCATATTTTGTTTGTTATTGTTAGCCAGTCTTCTTTTTGTTTTGTTTATGTTCCGAGTGTGACGTCATATTTTAGTGTTATTGCTAGCCAATGTCTTTTTTCTTCTTTTTTTTAATGATTTGTTTATATTCCGAGAGTGACGTCATATTTTGTTTGTTATTGTTAGCCAGTCTTTTTTTTTGTGTTTTTTTTTGTTTATGTTCCGAGTGTGACGTCATATTTTTGTGTTATTGTTAGCCAATGTCTTTTTTCGTGATTTGTTTTTATTCCGAGAGTGATGTCGTATTTTGTTTATTGTTACCCAATGTCTTTTTTTCATGATTTGTCTATATTCCAAGAGTGACGTCATATTTTTGTGTTATTGTTAGCCAATGTCTTTTTTCGTGATTTGTTTTTATTCCGAGAGTGATGTCGTATTTTGTTTATTGTTACCCAATGTCTTTTTTTTCATGATTTGTCTATATTCCAAGTGTGACGTCATATTTTTGTGTTATTGTTAGCCAATGTCTTTTTTCGTGATTTGTTTTTATTCCGAGAGTGATGTCGTATTTTGTTTATTGTTACCCAATGTCTTTTTTTCATGATTTGTCTATATTCCAAGAGTGACGTCATATTTTGTTTTGTCTGTGGTGCAGACGACGCAGATCCTGGTGGGCGTGGTCAACATCGGCCTCGGGCCGGGGCGGACCAGCACGTCACCCGGAGATGTGACCGATTTGGGTGCTGCTTACTGGCTGGGGGCTGCGGTGCGTCGTCATAACTTGCAAAGAATATGTATTCAATGTCTTGTAATGACGTGAGAATATTTGCTCTGTCGTCATATAGTTTATGGTGACGGGAATCATGTCGGTTCTGTCCGGACGCTTGCCGCCGCCTGGCCTGGTGAGTCGTCGGCCGCAAACAATTTTGTTTCACAAACTTTTACAGTTATTATTATTATTAATCTCTGATCTCATTTGACACTTTGTGTTGTGCATCAAAGAGATACGTCACCTCACCTCAACTTTATTTATAAAAACACTTCCAGAATCGTCGCTGCATACAATTTTTTTTTTTACATGGACGAAAAATCAGTCATGCAATCATGCAAAACAAGGTAAAACTATAAAATAACACCAGAAAAATTGATAAATATTTTTAAGGAAATAGAAGTATTAAATAAGTAACACAAGAAGTAGGTAAGTGAATAAGTAAAGAAGTACATGAAATAAGTATCAATACATTCATAACACGAAACACAGCCGACACCATAAAACACTAAAACTATGTATTAATACAAAATTAAATGACTCTTTTCTCATTTTTCTAAAATAAATAAATAACTACATCAATAAATGTACATTTAAAAAAAAAAGACCAGTTTTGTGATTATTACACACAAAAAAAACACTGTTATTGGGTTTTATTTTTTTCGAGAAAAAAAAAAAAACACTATTGCCCTAATATATTACTTTCTTATAATACAATTTAAAAAAATATTATTATTATTATTATTTTAAATAAGAAAGAATATACAATATTTTCCAGGTTGTCCCTTGCCCACCCAATGGCATAAATAAATAAGAAAGTATATATATATATATATATATATATATATATATATATATATATATATATATATATATATATATATATATATATATATATATATATATATATATATATGAATAAATGCAATTGTACTATAACAGAGGATGTGTTTTCCCAAAAGTCTGACAATCTTTGTTTGCATAAAAAGGCTGAGTTAATCAATATCGGATAAATTTTCCCTTTCATAGTCCGATATTGATTCACAAAAATATAAATCAATTATTTATCTTTTTTCCCATAAATTGATGAGAAAATACACTTTTCAATGCCTAAATGTTTCTTTTGTAATGTCTGTGTTTGTTTTTTAAGAAATGATGTTACGTATATTCATCAATATTGGATTGAATTGAATCAAATCGGGGGAAAAAAATCGAATCGAACCATAGGCTATTCTTGAAATTGAATCGATTGAGGAAATGACAGCCTTAGTAAATGGAGTTTCCGACTTTGCTGTTTTGTTGATGTCGTGTTGCAGAAATGCTTCGCGGCCTTGCTGAACGTGTCCTGCGTCGTTTTCTCGCTGTCCGCTTTCGTTCTGTACGCCGCCGATGCGGAAAACGCGTCCGTCCTGTGGATGTGCCAAGCGGGATCAGATGGTCGAGGACCGCGTCCGGATGCCGACTGCGCAACGGTGGCCCTCATCGCGCAGGTGAAACCTCCCTCCGCCAGGGTGACCGTGCGTGGGTGCTATTTTTTATTTATTTATTTTTTGTCACGATCGGATAATCTTGTCGGTCCGTCAGAGGCTGCTGACGTTCACGGACGCGACTTTGATGGCACTGGCCGTCCTTCAGCTCTGCGCCAACCTCAAGTTGGCCGCCGCGATCGTCAAGGCTCCGCTCGTCTGGCGAGAGGTATGCACGTCCCCCGCTTTGTTTACACCCTAGAAACAGAAAGAGCCCACTGGCATCATGCTAGCGCTAATTAGCATCTACGTTGCAGTGCTTGAAACTAAGAGTGTGACGACATATCGATATCGTGATACTTTGTCGAGATCATTGATACACCTGCGTAAGTTTAGTGAAAGTTATAGTTAATAACCAGCCACTGTATCGGCTCCATTATTCATGACTTATTGAGCAATTACTTGGTGGGCCACTAGAGGGAGCGCCTCTAAGAGTGGCAAGGAAATGGACGCAAGTCTTCAGGCGAAGAAGACTCATGACTCAGCACCTGACTCACTGTTGCCTTCGTTTCAATGAAAAATGTCTATTATATCTTCAACTTTAACATTTTAAAACATATTTTTGTGTTTCGACTTTTTTAAAGCACACAATCACCGAGGAATATTAATAGTGATTTAAGGTGCTAAGCAAAAAAAATAAAAAATTGGTGTCACAGTTCATAAATTTAGCACCTTTAAAAGCACATTTTGCAACTTGCTGTCGACTGGAAAAAGAAAAAAAACTTGCTGTCGACTGAAAATGACATCACAAGGGCTCAAGTAACCAATCACAGCGCACCTGTTTTCTCGGTTTGGTCATGTGACATTCACAAGCTGAGCTGTGATTGGTTACCTGAGCCCTTGTGATGACATTTTCAGTCGACAGCAAGTTGCAAAAGGGTTTATAAAAGGTAGTAATTGTACATAAAAAATAATTAAAATATTTTGTATCGCATATCGTATCGTATCGTGAGGTACCCAGAGGTTCCCACTCCTCCTTGAACCCTTTCAGCAGCTTACTGAACGCAACATGTAGATAGACACATCAAAAATAGGTCATATTTTCTTTATCTTCTGCGCAGAACAACTAACATTAGTGACACACTGATAAGATTAGAGAGGAATTTATAATAGCCCCCCTCTTGTTTTTCCCTCACGACATCCATCAACCTTCTCTTGGCTCTTCTTCTTCTTGCTGTCTACGGGGAAGCCGGAGAGCTTTTATTGTGAAAGGGTGAAAGAGCAGACAGGAAGTGTGCTTTGGCCCTGCTCTGTGTTGACAATTTGTCTTTGTCCACTAATCTCTCAGGGGACGGCTGGCCGACAGCGAAGAACCAGCGGGTAAGATTTCTCATTTCAACCTCACAAAATTTTGAACATATATATATTTTCTGCTACTACTTGTTTATGTTTATATGTTTATAAATGTCCAATAAACAAAACCAAAAAATTAATTGGCAAGTGGCAAAACTTCGGTTTTATGTGAACTTGGGAAACCGCTTTGGCATCACTTTTGCTAGAAAAAAAAAAATGTTTTTCTTTCTTTTCTAGTCACTCTTTCACTAAAATAAATGCATTTTCTAAAAACATAATATCAAAAAGTATAGAAAGCGACATCTTTTTTCCCCCCTTTTTGTCCCCCTTATAGACATTTTTTTATTTTTTATTTTTTTTTTAATCTATGTGAAGTGGTTTTCCCTCAAAGATATCCAATATTTTCTTTAGAACCCCCACCGCCCCTCCCCAAGAAATAAATTTCCCGGAAAATATGTTTTGTTTTGTTTTTCCCAAAAACATTGAAACAGATACAACTTTTATTTTTAATTTTACATTTTTGTAAGGTAAAAAAAAAAACATTTGTGAAACAGATTCAACTTTTTAAATGTTTTTTTGTAGCTTTGTAAGGTTAAAAAAAATAAAAATAAATTGTCGGGGTTTGTAAGAGCCCAACGTCGTGCATACTTGTACTTTTTGTGAAAACATTGCTGAGAGCAACGGAGACAAAGAAAAAAAATGTTATCTTCAGCAACGCAAACAGACACGAGTGCAGCTATTGAGATGTGGTCATCCCTCCAGGATGTCCGCGGCGGTGATTGGAGACAAAAGCGTTGCCGTGGCGACAGTGGCGTCCAATCAGACCCACACGTTGGCCTCCATCCAAAGTTGCCGCTGCTGCTCGCCTTGTAGGGTGATAATGGGCGGGACCAAAGCTGCCCTCGGGGTAACTCAAATCACTTTTTTGCTTTGTTTGCCTATTTCTGTTGTTGTTATACAATCACACTTCATATTCCAGTATACTGAAATACTATTAATTCTTATTTCTGAAAAAAAAAACAAAAAAAACTTTAATCTTGTAATGCTATGCTAGGCTAAGCTACATGCTATTTGGGGTGTTACTACGATTACGTTTGCAGACCATTCAGCTACTGGTGGGCGTGGTCAACATGGGCTTAGGGGCGGGCAGGACAAAGACACGCCCCGGGGATTTTGCCAGTCTGGGAGCCGCCTACTGGATCGGCGCCGTGGTAACGACAACATTGGAAGTTAGCTAGCAAACATGTTGCGACGAAATCATGACTCACTTTTCCTTCATTTTTTTTTTTTTGCAGTTTGTCACGGCAGGAGTTTTGTCGATTTTGTCAGGCCGGTGTCCATCCTGTTGCTTTGTGAGTAGAACCCGCGTGTGCTCCCTCTAGTGGTAGGGCACAATAGCCACTGCCCAAGAACTCTTGTTTAGTTGTTGCCTATTTCACGTTGAAGTTATTTTTATCCTAAAGAGAGGTTTGTTTTGAAACTTTTATTCACTTGCAAGTTGGATTAAATGTTTAACTAATTAATTAATCACAAAAAATTATTGCATTAAACATGTATTAACGCAGATTAATCACACGATTCATTTTGAACGCAGATGACCCGTTAGCTGACAGCGTTAAAGGTAGCACAGGTTCTATTTGAGCCTTAAACCTTTTTAAAAAATTTTTTTACCTTTGTTTTATTGATTTTATTTGGTTTTGTTTTGTTTTTTGTAATGTTTAAATCACATTTTTTATTATTATTATTATTTTATATTTTATTTTTTAAAATGTATTTATATATTTTATATATATATATAAAATATTTATTATTTTATTTTATTATTATTATTATTATTATTCTTTGAGCAATAAAAAAAAAAAAAAAGCGGCGGATGAGCATGTGCTGTGGATACTTTTTTTTTTTTTTTTTTAAATACATCCTCCTAACATTAAATGTTAAAAAAAAAATGTACACGTTAAAAAAGTGCTCTTTAAATTTGGCGGGCAAAAAATGTTGACAAAAAAACTTGTTCAGCAATTAATCGTGATTAATTAAAATTCTAAGTTTGTGATTAATCTGATTCAAAAATGTAATCATTTGACAGCTCCAATAATGAATCAAAAACTTTTTTAAATGAGGTTTCAGGAAGGGAAACATTTAAACATGTAAAACCAAGGTGGCAAAAAAATGTCTATTAATTATTATTATTATTATTATTAGTGGTAGTAGTAGTAGTAGTATTGCAGTTATCATTACTAAAATTGATCAAATTTCAGTGCATGGAAAGGAGCAATTTTTAAAAAAGTGACCAAAAAGCAAAAATCTAACATAAATCATTAAAATACAATATTTGACATGCTTAGTTAACCTTTTTTTTGTTTTTGTTTTCATTCTTCTGGCAAATTAGCATTTTCGAACCAAGTGCCATCGAGTAGTACACAGAATCACACCCAAAATAAATGTGACGCAATCTGCATACGATCAGTTAATCAATCTTTTTTTTTTTTTTTTTTCTTGTGTTTGTTTTCAGGCTAGCTTGACGGTGACTGCGAACGTGTTGTGCGCCGTCCTTTCCGTGGCTGCCGTGGTTCTGTACGCGTTGGACCTAGCGGCCATGTCGGTGAATTTGTTTTGCGGCGGCGACGGCGATTCGTGGTACGGCGGCGGATGTCAAGACGTGGCCTTGTACGCCATCGTGAGTCGACTTTGCCTTCCCCGCGTTTAGAAAGTTTAGAAAGGATGGAGGAAC
Source organism: Festucalex cinctus (assembly GCF_051991245.1). Lineage (NCBI taxonomy): Eukaryota > Metazoa > Chordata > Actinopteri > Syngnathiformes > Syngnathidae > Festucalex > Festucalex cinctus. Next base: position 6,977,436 of record NC_135417.1, read on the forward strand.
ACATGCTCATAGGCGTATATTCTTTGTCCTCTGCAAAGAACGACAAACGTAATATATTTTGTTATGATACGCGCAGTCGGGCGGGATTGAAAATAGGTCTTTAATTGTAACAAAACTTTTTTTCTTTTTGTTATCAGAGGTTGACTCGAGGGATGGACATCACGCTGCTGGTTTTGGCTGTGTTGGTGCTTTGCGTCAGCATCAGCATGAGCGTACTCGCCGTCGCCGCCGAGCCGCCGCCACGGCAACAGGTACACAAAACTACACAGACAATACACCACAAAAGTACATCAATTAAAACCTCCAAAGTCATTTTTCACCCTATTTTATATGACTACATTTTATTTTATTCATTTGTATTGTGTTTTTAAATCATATGTATTATACATATATATAAAATAAAATGAATATTTTTCTCTCCCTATTTTAATACATTTTATTTTATTCATTTGTATTTAGTTTTTAAATCATATGTATTATACATATATATAAAATAAAATGAATATTTTTCTCTCCCTATTTTAATTTAATATATTTTATTTTATTCATTTCTATTTTATGTTTTTAAATCATATGTATTATACATATGTATAAAATAAAATGAATATTTTTCTCTCCCTCTTTTATATTACTAAATTTTATTTTATGTATTTGTATTTTGTTTTTAAATCACATGTATCATACATATGTATAAAATAAAATGAATAATTTTCTCTCCCTATTTTACATTATCATATTTTATTTTATTCATTTGTATTTTACGTTTTTAAATCATATATATTATACATATAAAAATGAATAATTTTCTCTTACAAAAAAGTTGTCACACCTGTTAACATTAGTTGGATTTTAAAGAAAAAAATGCAATATTAATGTTGTATTTTCAAAAGAAGAGTGGGTAATATAATCAGATTAAATTTGTATTTTTTGTATACATTTTTTCTTAAATTATGTATTTTATATTTTTATTTGTATTATTTATAAGTAAAACAAAGTGTTTGGAATTATGAGGTTGAAAGTGTTCTTCAGTTAATAAGCAGGTATGGCAATTGCGAATACAGTTTGACATTTTGGCTAAGCTAGCTATCTTTGTTTTGTAGCTGTGTCGTGAAGAAGACCTTGAAATTTTCCAGCCGGGGGTAAAGGCGCTCCTCCTGGACCTGGACCGGGACGGCCCCGCTTTAAATGGACCCCACAAAAAAGTCCCAAAACACGAATAAGCGTAATTACTGAATATGATAGTCAGGTGTCTTCACACCTTAATATTACCTTCTAGGCTCCTCACCTGATATTTACTTAGTATTTTTTTTAAATATTACAAGATTAACATCAAAATATATTATTAACGTGTTCCTTTCAAGATTGGAGTAATATTTTACATGTTTTATACATTTATTTGTAATATTTTTAAAGAAAAAAAATCATATTCAAGAACTGAAATTTAATTTTATTTAAAAAAAAAAAAGGAAGTCATTATTAACATTTCTTAAGGAAAAAAGTTGCAATATTTAAAAAAAAAATCATGTCTCATGTCTTTGGAAAATACTATCTAATACTGCCATATTTAAAGAAAACAATTGGTAATTATTCCAAGATTATTATTATTTTTTTAAAAGATTGTAATATTACGAGATTCAATCCAAACAAGTGTTGTGACATTTTATTTATTCCATAACATACCACTTCTAGAAAGAATGTTTTATTGAAGTGCAAAAAGCTCTCTTTCACCTCCAGTAGACAATCAGCGAGTATATATATAAAAAAAAAAACAAGTGCAAAAGGAAGCAGAATATCAATGCAGAAATTCGGCTCAATTTGTAAGCATTTTATATGAATTCCAGACATGAGTTGATGATTATAAATGATGATTATAAAACGTGCTCTTTGGGATGCAGTAAAAAGTTGCAACATGATGAATGTGTTTTCTTGCATATAAAGAAGAAAGTCGTTTCCTGTTTTATGCTGAAGGTTTGGTGATGACTTCCTCCTCCTCTTCCATAACTGCTTTGTACGCTTCTGGATCATTAACACTCTAAAATAGATAATAAAAAAAACATGCACAAAAGTTTTAGAGCCGCACACACACACAAACGTGTAACCATATTCACAGACATATTTTTTTCATCCTCTACGAAAAATGACACATTTTACTGAGTTCATTGAGCAACTCTTCTTCGTGTGTTGCCGTTAGGGCTGTCGTGTGCTGCCACCAGGTGGCCGATGTGCGCAAACCAGCAGGAGCAGCATAAGGTCCATTCAATTGAAACATACAAAACTCTTTGATTCTTAACATGTATGTTTTTAAAAAGTCTGTCGCGATCCCTGTATTTTTTTTCTCTCTCAAAATATATATTTCATTTTGTTTTGAGTCGTTTTTTCCATGCCTCATGTTCATATCTTGACTACTCTTCAGTTTCAGTTTTTTTGTTGTTTTTTTTGTTTCCAGCTGCTCTTGACTATGTAGGACCAAAACTGCCCAAATTTAAACTAAATAAATGACTAAATAAATAAACGACTAAATAATGACTTAATAAATAAAATGATTAAATAAATAAATGACTAAAAGTAAAAATAAAAACGGACATACAAAAATATATTTTCAAAAATTAAATGCAAATATATATATATATATATATATATATATATTTTGCTCTTTTTATTTCCATTTATATTTATTTTTTTCTGGCTATAATTTCCGGATTGTATTTTTTTTTTATATCCCTTTTTATTTTCACTTTAAACCATTTTTTTATTTAGTCAAATGTATTTATTTAGAATTTTGGCAATTTTGGTCCTCCATACTTGTCAGCCCCATTTCCTACATGAACCAATCGGCTCCCTCCAACCACTGGTGACTTGTCCAGGTGTGCCTCGTTGTCTCGTCAGTTTGCTTGTACTTTCCTGCATTGCTTAATTGCTTGTCTCAGGTCACGTGAGGTCTTCGCTACACTTTTTGTTTTTCTGTCTTGCTTTTTAGGAATTTTCAAGTTAGCATTTTGATTTTTGACTTTTTTTTTTTTTTTTTTTTTTTTTTTTTTTTTAAACATCCATCTTTCTGTAACTTCCTCTATTTCGATCCACCTTCAGGTACGTGTGAATAATTGGCTGTAAAAAACGGTCAGTTTTCAACTTTAAAGCGAGTCAGTTTGACTCGAGCTCATGACTGGCGTTCCTGAAAATTGACGTAACAGGAGAGGTCGTAGACCATGTAAATTGCAGAACACGCTTCAATTCAGTTTATGTTGTTTTTGTTCCAAGGGGGTCAGTGTGACTGACCCAGGTACCGTGATACGACGCCATTACCTGGTATTCCTTGTCGCTGCGCCTCAGAGCTTTGATGTACAAGATTGAGGAGCTGAGCGCCAGGCACATCTGCATGACGGCCAGCAGCAGCAGGACGCCGTTGAGGGCCCTCAGGAACATCTGGAGATGCGAACAGGACAGGGACCGTTTATCAAAGGGGCTCGGATCAAGAGGACATTTTGGGGAAACGGCTGCAAGCGTGTTTGGAGAAGGTGGAGGAACAGTAAGTAATAAATAATAATAATGATAATGATGATAATGATAATGATAATGATGATGATGATGATAGTTTGGATGGTTGTTCGTCTCTGTGTGCCCTGCGATTGGCTGGCAACCAGTCCAGGGCCAGCTGAGATAGGCGCCAGCACCCCCGCGACCCTTGTGAGGAAGAAGCGGTCCAGAAAATGGGTGGATGATGATGATGATGATGATGATGATGATTATTATCCTCATAATCCTCATAATCGTCATAATCCTAATAATCAGCATAATCCTAATATTAATCATCATCATAATCCTAATAATAATCATCATCATAATCATAATAATAATCATCATCATAATCCTAATAATAATAATCATAATAACAATAGTCATCATAATCCTAATAATAATCATCATAATCATAATAATAGTCATCATCATCATCATAACAATAATAATCCTATCGGAATGAATAGAAAACAAAATGTAATGCCACACGATGACCTCTCATCCAGTAATGATGAACATTAGGAGTATGCTCAATTGTGTAAACTATCAAACATTTTTCAGTTAACATGCTAACATTTTTTACTGAAAACAAAACGGATGCCAAATTGAAAACTGGACTTTTTATGAATTTACTTGTAATTTAAAAAAAAAAAATCTTTCGGTCAAGCCCTACTGCATAGTTTTCCATCTTTGCATGATTTCAGCAATGATCTCAAACAAATCTCTGAAATTGAATTTACGTGACGAATACGTTTGAATACTTACAAGCGTCAGTTTGATTCCCTCCCAGCATCGCTTTTCAAAGTACTTCTCGTTGGGACTCTGCGTGGGCTTGTCGGTGGTCCAGTCGAAGCGGTCGTCGTATCTGGGCTCGCACACGTCCCAGATGTCGATCACGCCGATGTTGATGGCGCACAGGATCAGGTTGGCCGTGGCGAATAACACGCCGCACAGGTTCAGAATCGTGCTGATTATCACCTAAAAACATAATTCAGACTTTTTGAAAAATGTCATTTTTCAAGGAAACAAAATATGGGGTTGGTGACAGCCAACTTGGTTTTGCTAATAGTTGCTAATGACCCGGAAGTGGAATCTCTCGTTCTCTCACACACAATTTGTGTAAATTTTGAATATATTTTGCAACAGTTATTGCGTTAAATTGAAATCGTTTTGCGTTAAATCGCAGTCGTTTTGCGTTAACTCACATTCGTTTTGCGTTAAATCGCAATCGTTTTGCGTTAAGTCAATAGTTTTGCGTTAAATCTCAATTGTTTTGCGTGCAGTTGTTTTGCATTAAATCGCAATAGTTTTGCGTGAAATCGCAGTCGTTTTGCGTTATATCGCAATAGTTATTTCACGTTATATCGCAATAGTTATTGCAATATAATGCAATAGTATTGCAATAGGATTGCAATCTGAAATATTTTTGCCATGTCCCCTACCAGGCTATGTAGCAATTGTGATTTAATATAAGATTATTTTTTCCAATATCCTCTTTCACCCCCCCCCCCCCCTTTTTTTTTTTTTTTAACAAGCAAGCCATGATCTTAACGACTGTTTACATTCCCAAGGAATGATGTCATTCGTGGTTACGACTTGGAGCAAATACTTGCTTGCAGTCCCTACTTAAGGCTGCGGCACAAAGAAAGCCAAAATCCACAAGCAGACGTTGTGATGTCGAATCGATGAAATTTGCCCTTGAGATTGTTATATAATGTCAACGTTGCGCACAAACGTAAATGAGCACAGAGTTTGGGGCGATTAGCCACGCATAAAAACAGAGCATACAACAGCACTGTACGTTGCATACAATATTTGTCTTAAAAAAAACAAAAACATTCTCCTCACCAGGCATCGACTTGGGAACTTCTGAGACAAAATGCAGATGATGCCGAAAAGCACAAACTACAGGAGAAGCAGAAAAGAAGACGCATTAGTCATTTTCATCACAATTTCAAGCACTTCCCTGAACTTGTTTTTACTTTGGTACGCCAAAAACATTCACGGATCGATTTGATCTGCTGTATAATTACAGTAAACTAGACTAAGTGCAATTTCTGGAGAAATTGCGTGGGAATGCTGAAAGCTGAATGCTAAGATTTGAATGCATGTGGAATGCTTATGAAGTACATTGAGAGATAAATTATGAAATGATGACCTCCTAGTTACTGGACAATGGACTTTATCATGCCAACGAGCAGTATCAAACACCTGGTAACGATGATAAGTTACATGTATGGAAGTGGGTGTGGAAAGTGACACTTAGAAATAGTTCATGTTCTATCCCATTGAAAATGAATGGGGAAAAGTTGATATTTAACATTAAATTGTGTGAGTACTGTAAGTAATGTGGAAAGAGATGATATATACCCCGAAAGGTGTGAACTTTTGAAGCAAGTTGAAATTTGAACAGTGTAAATCGGAAGAATTATGTAGGAGTTGTTACATGGCAAAAAAGTGTGGAGAATAAAAATCACAATAACATATGTGGGAATGCTGAAAAGCATTCCCACAATAACCAAAGAGCAACACTGCTGCTACATGAGCAATACTGAGCACGTATTTAAACCACTCACTCTTGGAAAGAAATAACACCAAATTATTTGAATACGTCAAGTAAACTTTTTGATTTTTTTGACATGACAGCTTGTCGGCGTTTGTTGCGCTTACTTACCACTGGTCCCATCCACAAGGAGAACAAATTGACACTCATGTTCCACCAGGGGTCTGCGTAAATGCCGAACATGGGAATGACGCCGAGGGCGATGGTGATCAAGCCCGTCGCGATCTGCAGGGCCTACCATGGGAAAAAAATAATAAAAAAATCACACCAATTTGTCATTTCAGGATGATGTTGATAAAACACCCCATCCCGAGGACACTGAAGAACAATTAGCAAAAAAAACCAAACCTTCTATTGACTCTATTTTTATGCTGATTAAATTTGCAGTTTTTACCTCCAAAAAATGATTGTGAATCATTAAAATCACAATTTGTGATTGAGATTGGGCTCATCAACTAGTGGTGGGCGGGTCGATCCAAATATCGACATTATCGATACCGGATCGATACTGGCACTAAAATATAAGCTAACTAGACTAAGTGCAATTTCTGGAGAAATTGCGTGGGAATGCTGAAAGTTGAATGCTAAGAACTGAATGCTAAGCTGAATGCTTATGAAATAAATTGAAATATAAATTATGTGAAAAAAGTGAGGAGAATAAAAATACGAATGACGTGTAGGATGCTTTCAGCATTCCCACAACTAAAATATGAGACAGTCAAAAACATTCCCACCCCTACTAACTAGTGCAATTAGTGTGAGCTCTCACCCCCAGTAGGGCTTGAGAAGAGCCCATGACAGCCCCCATTTGTCGCGAAGCTCCGCAGCACGAGGGGCTGTAGCACAGGTCCTTGATGAGTTGGCACAAGGGAGGCCAATGACTTTTGGGGTTCGACGTCAGCGTCAGCACGGTGACCCCGGGAGCTCGGGTGATGGTCATTGGCATCCTGCCTCAAGTCTGGAAGGACAAGCAACAATACAGTCAATCTCTGTTTTTGTTTTGTTTTTTGTGGCAAACCTATCCAAATCTTATTAGCTGCACATTTTCACTGTTTTTGTGCTCATGGCAAAGCAATGTCTAATATAAAAATGTTGCTTTTGTACCATCTTGCTGCCAAGGAACTACGTTAAGGTGAGGGAAGGAGATTTCATTTCGTAACCGTGTCTAATAACAAAAAAAGTGCTTTGCTGCCACCTTGAGGCATCCATTGGCAATTACATCAGTCGCATTTTGAAAATTGCACCTGAAAGCCCAACATAGTTAATTAACATTTTGTCTGTCAGAGCTTTTTTTTTTTTCTGGAAGTGTTCTTGAAAGTAAAAGAAAAATTTTGCACTGTGGTCACATGTCATGTCATGGAAAATCTTGTGCAAAGTGATGACTAGTTGACTAGTTCAATTCTTTCAACAAAAAAAGATTTTACTTGTATGTAAATTTTCTCTGTGTTCCATATTTATCGCCTTGGTCTTCATGGCCTTGCAGACATCATCACTATCGGGTGGTGCCCAGTATTTTGGTTTTGTTTTTTGTTTTTTTCCCCATTTACAAGTTCCCCATAAATGAAAAATGAGAAGTACGAAAAGTATTTCAACCAATATAAACAGACTTAATACCAAAAACATTAAATTTAGCCCTAACATAGTACATGTATACTGTAGATATGAAACAATTGTATTTATTCACAAGTGAATACTTTATTTTCATTTTTTTAGGTGAGGATGATACACGTTTTAATAATTCAATTGAGTGGATATTTCATACGTAAGGAAAGCAAAAAAACTAATAGGATTTCATTAGTTACATGGAGACCATATGGTGTGTTCAAGACTAATGGGGATCAAGGGTAACTATTTTTCCAGGACGGACTTCATTTTTGATTGTAAAAATTGCGTAATATTTGCCACTTCACTTCCGCGTTACTAAATGGGGACGACAAAAAAAATAAAAAATCCCTGACTCAAAAGAGAGCTTGTTTATGGTAGATTGTTGAAAGCACAAAGTAGAGCAAAGTCACCATTTCCTAATCAAAATCAGAGATTTTTTTTTTACTGGGCGGAAGTCGGGAGTTGCGCTCTGGTTGCATGTTTGTACACAGAAAACACGTCATTAAAAAATAATAAAAAGGCCTTTGCGCATATCATTAAAACTTTCCGATGTGTTTCGACGCTCCCATTAACTTAAATACATCACAATAATCGGTGTTTTATTAGTGTTAAATCAGCCGCATAAAACACACATCATCATCATCATGAACAAGTTCCATATGAAGCAAATGGCGACATGTCAGTTTTGTTTGCAAATTTCTTGTCCAAATGTTAACGAACTTACCTTGTTTTGGTCGGAGACAGACGTGCGCAACCAACAATATGGTGGAGCTTTGGACAGACCAACTGTCGAGTGTCGAATTTAACCTCATGAATGGGCAATAAAATGTTTATTAACCCTTTGCGGACCCAACTTTTATAACAACATGGCTACAACAACGCGTTCTCACAATATGCAACTTTTTAATATAGAAAAATGAACTGAAAGCAGCAATATGAGTATATATTTATTTTTTTTGTTGTGATTTAAAAAGTCGACTTGCCGCCCAGTTTGATGACTACAATACCCACAATGCACTACGCGGAAGTACCCGGAAATGGAAGAGAGCAGCTGTGGCACTACTTCCTGTATCTTGCCAGGGTGACATGCCGCAGTTGCAAAATGTGTTAGCGCCATCTCGGAGTTCATTCTTCACGCGTGAGACACGTTTTAAACTTTAATCACTTGCCTACTCTCAAGGTTTGTGAATATTAATATTGATAAATTAAAAAAAAAAAAACTTTACTGTACATCACATTACGAAAGTGCGACTAGTGTGCAGGTTCATAATTTCGTTTTTTTCTTTTTCTCGTCAAGATGACTTCCCAGGAGGTACGCCTGTGCGGGCTTCTGCTTCGGGAGCACTTTGGAGAAGTGGTGGAGAAAGTGGGCACAAATCTGCTCAGAGCTGGAGCGCAAAATCTGAGGAGCATCCTTCAAGAAACTGGGGTCTCTCTGGACTTGGTACTGGATTTGTTGACGATGACGCAAAATGTATCCCATATCTACAGCTCTTCTCCTCATGTCAAATCTATTCATATAACCTTAATCACAAGAGTCTCAAATGGCTTCACAGGCCTCACTGTACAAATATTAATTACATCTCTTGACCTAAACCCCTCCACATAGGAAGGCACAGATATTCAAAGTCAGAACTACAAAAATGTGATGCAGACATGTTGACCATGAAGCCATAAGAACTGTTATTTCATGTTAACAGTGATGTATTATGTATTAATTGTTTTCGCAATTTCCCGGGTGTCATTAAAATATCTTGAGCCGCTTCAGTCAAAATACTTCAAGCCTGAAGTGCACACGGGCCCCCATGAGGACAGTAAAAACATGACTTGTATTTTCATTTTATTTTCCTGTTCCTGTGTAGTGTAAAATCCAGTCCAAAAACACCTTCAAATGACGGTTTTAAACCTAATTTCTTGAAATAATGCTTGTCACGCAGGTGAAAAAGTCGCTGTGTGTGCTGGTGCAACATGGATTTTGCACGTTCGGCCCGGGTCGCAAAGGACCCGGCAGCCCCAGCGAGTATTGCGGCAGCTGCCGCCTCATCCTGCGGATCCTCCGCTACCCGCGCTACATCTACACCGCCAAGACGCTCTACGGCGACACCGGGGAGCTCATCGTCGAGGAAATGCTGCAGAGGGGCCGCGTCACCATGAGCGACATCGTGAAAGCGGTCGCGGATCGCCTCACGCAGACCATGGAGGGTCAGTAATGCCATTTTTTTTTTCAGGGCTCGACTGATTCATCATTCATATTAGCCCTTTTCAAAAATAATGGTCATTGGATGGCGTTTTAAAATACATATGTTAATTTCCAGACGATATATTAATATTGATGGAAGGTCCGTCACACTGTCAATGACGCCAATTTCTCTGAGGAATGATGAATGACGGATTAACGATTACAATGGGATATTTCTTGAAATATTGACGGATTGTCACATTCTTAAATCGCCCGCGTATGAGAAGGGCAACCCGCAGAAAGTTTTAGCCAAGTTTCAACGTTTACACATGGACACACTTTTCTTGAGGTGATTCCGTGTTTATGAGGAAAATTTTCAAAGCAAAGATGACCAACATATCAGCTCTCATATCAGTTGAAACATAAATTTCAAATGTAACTGTGTCAAAGTTGACGGTTTGACATCTGAGAAAAGTAAAGTGCACTAAAAAACTAGCCACTAGATGGTGCTAGAACTGCATGAATAGAAAACAACTTTTTTAGAACAGATGTGCTGCTTTTAATATAGACGATATATTGTGGCAGTATTAATATCGCGATGTCACGATATTGCCGTTACATCGTGCCCTATTTTTGTTTGCTAATCTGCGCGTGTCATTGTCCCACATGTGACAGAGGGCCACAGCATGGACTACACGGAAGTGTCGTCGGCCTTTTCCAAACTGGTGGAGACGCATTTTCTTCAGCGCTGCCCTCGGACGGCGAGCAAAGCCGCCGCCGATTCGCCGGAAGGTCCCGCGAGCGCCGAGCCGCCGGCCCCGGAGAGTTTCCCCGACTGCTACACGGTGCCGCACGTGACGCTGGTGGGACGAGGCAAGAGGCAGCTGGAGGATGCAGAGGAGCAGAGTGTCGCAAAGAAGGCCAGGATGGATTCGGCGGTGGGTCTGACACTCGCTACTTTTTGTCTCTTCAATATGATTACTCGTATGCATACACAAGTTAGATTGTTCATTGACAAAATGTTGTCCGGGTGCTTCGAGTGGATTCTTGGCTATGAGAATTATTGCGACTCTACTGGGAATTAAGCTTGACTAAATAAGAAAATAGTCATAAAATATGACAAAAACAAATCTGTCTAATATTAATTTAAAAATATGTTGGGTAAAGAAGTATGTTGGGAGAGTGGCGAAAAATAATCACATGCTCCAACATACAACAGCAGCCAAAAACATCACAAAATGTGCAACTCATGTAGCATGCCGCTAAGGTTTTTCCTCACATGGGCATTTATTTATTTATGTATTTATTACCTGGTAAGGTAAAAAAGATCAAGCTTACTTGCCTCAATGTCACACATTAGTTGCCATGATTGCTACTACTGCTACGACTACTTCTTCTTCTTCATCTTCTACATCTTCTTCATAATTTTCTTCTTCATCGTCATCATCATCATCATTGTCTTCTTCATCATCATCATTGTCTTCTTCATCTTCATCATCATCATCATCATCATCATCTTCTTCATTATCTTCATCATCTTCTTCTTCATCATCTTTTTATTCTTCATCTCTGTTCTAGTGGATCCGCATATTCGCCGTTGGCCATTAATTGTTAAGCCTGCTGCGTTTGTGTTCAGACTCACGGCGACGAGGGAATTTACTGGCAAGTCAACCTCGAGCGATTCCATCTGCACTTCCGAGACCAAGCCATCATCGGCGCCGTAGCGAACAAGATGGACCAGGTCAGGCGTTTGGCGCGCCGACGCTCGAGTTGCGTGTGTGCCAATCGGAATGTTTTATATTGGCGCTTTCGTATCAGACCAGCAGTGAGATCGTAAGGACCATGCTGAGGATGAGCGAGGTGACCACCTCGCCCGACGCCGCCGCCACCAAGCCCCTCTCGGCCAACGAGATCTTCAGATCCCTGCCGGCTGCTTACAACATCCACAGACAAGTGCTGGATCAGTATCTCTCTCTGCTGGTGGATGACCCGGTATGACTTCTTCCTGTCGGTTTTTACGGTCCTGATTTTTACTCACGAGAAATGTTAGAATCCTTGTTTTTTTTGTTTTTTTTTAGATGGAGTTTGTGGGCAAAGCTGGCGAGAGCGGAGGCGGGATGTACGTTGTCAGTATCTTTTTCATGGGAAAAAAAAATATATATTTATCCATCCATCCATTTTCATTAACCTCTTGCTCCTCACAAGGGTCGCAGGGGGTGCTGGAGCCTATCTCAGCTGGCTTTGAGGCAGTAGTCGGGGTAAACCCTGAACTGGTTGCCAGCCAATCGCAGGGCAGACAGAGACAAACAACCATCCACACTCACCAGCACACCTAGGGACAATTCGGAATAGATATTGATATATATTTATTTAGTCTGCCTTTCACCCAAAATTAACTGGTAAAGGCTCAAGCTTACCCACAACCCTGAGCGGGAGAAGCTGGATGGAAACTAGATAGATTAGTCTAATGGGGTATATTCCACGAAAGAGGCGGGACTTCCGTGTTTTTGCACATGAGGTTTGATTCCGGTTCCGAACAGAATCAACACTCGTTCGCAAAAACAGTCCCGCCTCTTCCGTAGCATACACCCCACTGACACAAGATGCGAATGATTTCCTTGACTGCTGTGTCAGATTTGCACCGAGTACTTTCTAATCTGGCACGGGCCACGCTGGAGTCTGTCGTGCAGGAGAGGTGAGCTCTTGTTTGAATTCTCCACTTGCGATTGAAAGATCCTTTCCATCCAAAAATGTGCTTCGAATCCCATTTTTTTTTTTTGGCAGATTCGGATCCCGATCGGCGCGCATCTTCCGCCTGTTGCTCAAGAAGAGACACCTGGAACAGAAGCAGGTGGAGGATTTTGCCATGATTCCCGCCAAGGAGGCGAAAGACATGCTCTACATGCTTCTCTCGCAGAACCTGGTCCAGCTGCAGGTAAACAACGCAGTTTCCCGTCCCGCACACGCTATCACTGACACAGAGAATTGTTGTAAATATTTTTATGAAAAAGACCATAAAGAAGACAATGTGGGTGTAACTGGACATGATGACATGTTTTGTGCAAAAGTGGCATCAAATATTATATACAGTACATCAAATAGCTTTTGATTTCAGTAAATAGGACCTTATAATGCTGCAATTCAAAAAATATTTGCAGGTGTTTTTTGTGTGTTTTTTTTAACCTATAAGAATGTCTTGAAACTCCGTTTTGTGAAATAACTTAAAACTGCATATTATTGTAGGAAAACCCCCCAAAACTATTCTCATTGGGAGGTTTGTTTCCTAATGCAATGAAGGTGCATCCCTCGTGTGGTGCCAAATCTGTCCAGATGTTTCAAACTTTCATGTTCTCGCACAGGAAATCCCAAAGACTCCAGACTTTGCGCCATCTCGCACTTTTTATCTTTACACCGTCAACCAGCTCTCCACTGCGAGGATGCTGCTTCAGAACTGCTACAAGGTAAAACTGCTCAGCCCTGATAGATTTACAGCTCGGGGGGGAATCAAGAGACTGAAACATTTTACCTTTTATGCAAATGAATATATGGGAAATAATAGTAATAATTTTTAGGGATGTTTATGTAAATAATATTTTTTAGGGTTTAATTGTAATATTTTTTTTTCTCTAGTGCATTTCAATGTGTGACTATTATACGCAAACTTTGGAGTTCAGTAAGTAAACAAGCTGTTTATAAAGATTGGTCCAACTTCTGATTCCAGCATTATTATACATTATCCATCCATCCAGTCTAGTAAATCCAAAATAAAAATGTTCACTTTACTCATAAATAATAGGGATTTAATGATATCCATTCCAAACGTCATGATACGATATCACGATATAAAGGTCACGATATGATAATTATCACGATATTGTGGGGAGGTTGGCAATACAAAAAAAGGTCACATTATTGTAAAAACAAAACAAAAAACAAAACATAATATTGTGATTTTGTTCATACAATGCATATAAACAACCTGAAATCTCTAATATCAATTAATATTGAGGGAGGCACTTACACAAGTAGGAGTAATAATTGAGTTCCTCCACATACTGACTCGGTTCACAAAGCATATTATGTGTGCCTTCATCTGACCATCACAGTGGATTTTAAAAATAGAAGGGCCAAAACATGCCTTGCGAAAATTAAACTGCACTAAAAAAACTAGCCACCAGTGGGTGCTAGAACTGCACAAATGGTAATCAACCCAACTTTTTTTTTTTTAGAAGATGTGCTGCTTTTAATATTGTGTTATGATGACAATGATATGTCGTGGCAGTTTTAATATCGTGATATCACAATGTTGCTGTTATCGTTACATCACTAATAAATAAGTAGCAAAATCAGAGAACCTGATGATTTTGCAGTGGTCTCTTCCTTTCTTTTTTCCCCCCCCAGAGCTGTACAAAACCTGCACTTGTCTCCGTGTCGAAATGAAAACTTTCGAACTGTTTGCGTGCAGACGGTGGCAAACCTCATCCACAGACGTCTTTTTGAGACATCCAACAGCAAGTGAGCGCGTCGCGGTTGTCGATTCCGTCGCACGGTGTGCGGGCGACGGTCCTGAAGGTGTCGTCGTCCTTTGATCGACAGGCGTCTCCTGGAGAAGTCTCAGCGCATCGAGGCCATCCTGGCGTCCCTGCAGGCCAGCGGGGCCGAACCGGAGCAGCTGACGGAGGTGGAGGAGATGATCACGGCTCCCGAAAAGCAGCAGCTGGATTCTCTGCGCCTTCATATTAACAAGTAGGATCGCCGGAGCACGTCGGCTTGTCGGATTCTCCTTGATTACCTTTTCGTGTTTCCTTTACCAGGTTGGATTCGGCGGAGAACCAAGTGGATGAAACCATCTTCCTGCTCGAATGTTACATCCACACCACCGCCTCTTCCTCGAGTTGAGTAAACACCTTTAGAGTATTTACAGACTGTGTCCAAATGTCAATCATGGTTTTATTTTGGTCTCACTTGGCAATCATGATTGTCCAATAAAATTTGAATGACATTGCCCCCCCGTTAAGAATACATGCTGATTTTATTTAATATTTGGCAGAATAAAATTCTAATAAGTGATTAATTTTTTAAAAAAATTTAATGAAATAACTGTTTCTTTTTTTTTGTCCTTTAACACTTACAACAATAAAGATATGAATTACAGGCAGAACATTTGACTGTTGTTCACTTCAAAACAGAGAGAAAAATCAACAAAAGTGGGCCAGTTTGTTTCAGTGTCTTATTATCTTTGTCTTATGTGCACGGTTATTATTATAGTTTTGGATTTTTTTCATTTTAGTAAGTTTTTGTTTTTGTTTTTAATTTAGTCAGTTTTAGTTTTCAAGATGGTTCTGTTAGTTTTTATTAGTTTTAGTTGTTTAATAAATACTTACTTTTAGTTTAGTTTTATTTAGTTTCACTATTAGTTTTAGTTTTTGTTGTTTTTGTTTTTTTTTAATTTGCAAAATTGGACATTCAAATACTCATACCTCACTTCCTGTTCATTTTAGGGTACAGTTATCAAAGTATTTATATTTAGTAAGTCAGAAGATGCCAGTAATGACTTGTTGTAAAAGGTAGCACAAGCGTAACAAATTAGAACTTGCTGCAAACATGATGATGGGACCAGGCAGGGGGAATTCTATTTATAATAATATTGGGAAAAAGTAAAAATAAATCCCTCTCTCTGAATTTCAAACCAGATTTGTACCCTTTCATAAAGTTTCCTGAGAATATCTCCCATCCTGGCACTTTTGTGCTTGGTGGATGTAAAATGGACACAAAAAGTATTTATTTTACATCAGTTTTAATTTATTGAAAACAAAACAAAAAAACAACACTTTTGGAAAGCAGTGATTGTTTGAAATGTGAAACCGAGACCGTGTCTGTTTTATTAAATAGAAGAAATGTGATATGATACACTTCCAACTGTAAAAAACAAAACAAAAACAAAGGACTATTTACACAAGCGCTCCCAACCCTGATTAGCCGAGAGCTTTCCCTGCAAAGTGTTGCTTTCAGTCCTCTTGGTTCTCATCTTCTCTGTGCTTGCGGGCGAAGAAGCCGAGCTGTGTTGTGGAAAAAATGACAGCAAATAAACGTTCTGATCACTACGCTGACACGAATTTACTCAAGGAAACGTCACGACTGCACACGCGTACCTTCCATAAAATGAAGATGATGAGCGCCAGTAGCAGCAAGCCACCGATGATGCTGCCAATGAGAATCCACAGTGAGATGGGGATGGCTCGTCCCTTCAGCACCTCCAGTACAGTCTTTGAGGCAAGAGGACATTTTGAGAAAATCAGTTTGTCAGCATTCTGATGATGGTGTGCGACGAGCCAAATGTTACCTCTCGCCACGCGGTTCCTGTCGCCAGAGTGATGAGGTTGGTCTCGTGAGGTGCGATCCGATACATGCCGACTATCCTCGCTGACTTATATTTGGCCTGCAGACGAAAAGGACGCAAAAAAGCATGACTGCAAATGATTGTGCAAGTGTACAATTTTAGAATACATAATAGTGAAAAAGAAAAACCCAGCTGAAAAATGATGCAATATGCATGCCAGGCCAGTAGATGGCAATGTCACTTCAAGAAAAAATGCAAGTACATCTCACCTTCAAAAAACTTTTTACCATACAAAAGAGATTCTGTAGGATTGCTACTTATAGTAATTCTGTAGCTCGTTCCACGCCTCTCTTTAAAAAAAATTTCTAACCAGTTTTTAACATAAATGAATATAGACTCTGTACTCTTATATACACAATTCTTATTCATCCTAAACAGATACCTTTCTTTTTTAGATTTTTTTTTTTTTTCAGTTTAATAAAGACATTCATAATCTCAATACAATGCAAATCAGTTACATCATCCATTGTGCCGTACATGGCTCTGTCAGTTTTCAATAAGATATAGGGGTGACCAGATATGGAATAAGTATATCCTAATATCCACTCAACTTCATTAAATAACTCCAAAATCAAACTCAAAATATGTTTACTAAGCAAAAGTCACTAAACCATTATGTGCATTGCCCTAATAAAGTTGTTGTAATATATTGTAGCTTATTTTCTTTGAATTTTTAGTTGTTTTTTTTCAATGTTCTTAGCGTATTAAGTGTATTTTATACGTGCTGTTTTTTATGTGCTTCTGTTGTTGAATATGTATACTGAATACGAAGACTATGTATGAGGTGAGATCCTTTTATAAACCCGATATGGGTTTACTTGATCTCTCCTGCACACTTTAATGTCACAATTGTTTTTATATTGTCTTTTTGTCTATGTGCGAATTAAGCAAATAAAATAAAATCAAGTGGCTGAGTCTCGACCACTGGTTTTGTGGCGACTCAAATTCGGCAAATTTGCATGGAAGCTTTCACAGCCAAAAACAAAAACAAAACATCAATTTCCGGGTTATAAGCAACATGCAATGTTTGTAAACGTTCACGATGCTTTTATTTTGAAGGATTCAGGCAAAGTGTCGTCAATCGACAGGAACTGTCGCAAGCAATTTACCGCCAGAAGTAGCGCCATTTTCGAAGTGTACGGAAGACGACAAGACGTGTGCGAGCGCCACAGTAAAAACTGAGAAAACTGAGTTTAGAAGTATTTCAGTGAACAGTTCTTGAGCACCTGTTTGAGAAGGGAACGAGGTTCGTATTAGAGAAATGCTTCAGTGTTCAACGAACGTTGCTATATTTCACGGTGTTTGTGTGATTTGTTCATGTTGCTTAGTAAAACTGCCGTTTTCATTCACGTGTGCTCGCACCTTGGTAAATATTTAGCAACGCTATAGCTCAATATTTTTTATTGTTTACTGTGAATGCGAATTTCCTCCATGTTTTTTTTATGTTAATTTGAAAGATGCAAGGTTAAAAATGCAATGTCAATTTTACTCAAGAGATTGTCATGTCTCGGAAACTTAATTTAAGGTAATTCATTTATGGTATATGGCTTAAATAAGGTAAAAGGATGGACAAAACATACAGTTTAAGTTACTAATGACATTTTCTGTTTTTTTTTGTATTGTAGCTCTTACGGTGTGTTTACACAAGGACAGTTAATTGAAAGTTGTGAACCATCAGCTAAATACTGTGCAACATATTGGACGAGGAGCCTCAGAATGCGATACAAGCTCGCACAGTCCACATTGCAAGGAGTCCTTTTGCTCCATCCCCCAGTGTGCTAGGGTGAGTAGCCAACTGTCATTTTTTTTTTCATTTTTTTTTTTTACAATGGTCAGGTCCGAGAATTATCAGTCAATCATCATCTTGCGTTAGTGTCGAGAAAAGTGATAATGCAATAATAGAGAGAGTGAAAAACAAGGTCTACTTTATCCTTGCACTATAGCAAAAGATTAGAAATAATACATAAGTGCAAAGGCATATGATTTTCTAATAAGCACTTGGTCAAGAAGCAATTGTTCGACTGAACAAAACTGTCTAAAAGATCTTAAATCTGACATCCATTATTTACCTATATTTGATTTTCAACTTGTCCCGTCATGAATTGCCACTGTGAGTCACTTAATTTGTTTGGCACACTTTTCATACCAGGTACCTTTCCTGGCACAACCACTGACTGACTTTATTTATATTAAACCTGGGCTTGCTTGGCCATCTTTGCATGCGAAGGATCCTTAAAAACGTGTTTTCGTTTCACACAGTAAACATACAACCTTGAAAAAAAACCAAGCCAGCCGTTGGTGATGTCATTCTGTAAAAAAAAAAAAAAAAAAAAAAAAGGCAAACTGCTTGGTGGAGTTTTTGTTGTTACCACAGCGTTTATTTGGGTTGTCAAATTCAGTTACGGGTTTTTCCTGTCTTTGTTGGTCACCAACAACCCACGTGTTCTGCTATTAATGTTGTGTTTACTCATGCATGTGGACAAGCTACATTTTGCTTTTTTTTATGCGTTTTTCTTGTGTTTATTAGTGTAATTGTTTTGCACGTGGAGAAATGTTTTCAAAAATTTGCTTCATCAGTCTTCTAAACCAACATTTATTGAGCCAAGGCACATATTTTACATTAGAGAATCATCACTGCACAGCACCTATTAAAAAATGTTGCAAAATGTATACAGTGCATACTGAAACAGTGATGATCTTGTCTCAATTTATTCACAAAAGATGTAGTCACTGTCAACAGTCAGGACCACTTATGTGCAATCGGATCACGCTGCCCTGGGTTCCTAAGCTGCTGTGTCTAGAAGTATAATTGAATGAATTTTTTTAGTTAAACAGCTGCTCACCTTTCGGAAAAAGTCATCATGGACTCTGCGGCTAAGGCGAATGACTTCAGCTTGTCCCTTCAGGAGCTGCTGGACTTGACATGTAATCTCTATGCACCATGACCTGCTGCAGTTCTTTAGTAAGATCCCAACACAAAAAGCAGTTTTGAGGATGGCTTGCCCAACCGACGAGCTCGGTGGCCGCTATGCCGCAAGGGCCTCACCAGGATGTCGTTCTCCAGCATGTCTTCGGGGTGGAGGGGGCGCACGTCTCTCTGCCGGGCCTTCAGCTGGTCCAGGTCACTCATGATGCTGCAATTGACGGCCGTCGCCTGGGAGACGACTTGAGTGTGTCAAACAGAAAGGGGACAAGGAGGGCGGCCGAATTTGGGGACAACTTACGTTTTGCGAGGAGATGTCTGTGACTGTCATGAAGACTCGGTCCTCGGCAGCCGCTGAGGGCAGAAGCAGCCTCAACTCCAGATTACTTACAGGGTAGCAACCCAGGTTCTGGAGCTACAAAGACAAAAACAAACAGGTTGCCTCTACTTAACAAAGTCAGGACTCTTTTTTTTATTGGTAGTACTTGCAACTAGGGCAAGGAAACAAATCCATTCATTCGGATAAGTCGATCAAAAAATAGGCAGACAGGAGAATAAATGCTTGTCCCGAAGCTGCACCGGCACCATGTTACGCATCTTCACAGACAATTACAGCAGATGTGTAATTGCTCCCAGTGAAGTGCAGCCACATGAATGTTTCACAGTCTATTAGCACTTGCTATTGGTGGAATGTTGATACCTCAGTTACAGAGTGAAATAAGTCAGTCAGCTTTTCTGTGGTTTGGGATGCGTGTGGGGCTTGTAATTTTGATCTAGTATAAAGGGTCTTGAATGCAAATTCATGGACTACTCGATTATTTGTTTGGATAATTGATTTAAAAGACTCAATACTGACAGCCCTACTTGGAATCTCCTGATACCGCCTCCTTAAAAAGGAACGCATGACTGAAAAACTAACCAGCTATTCTGTGAAATGGTTAATTTAAACTCTTCCCTGAAAAAATTGCCAATTTATGTTGAGCAATTGTGATTTTATAGCACTTTTTATGAATATTTATGCGTTAAGTACTGTATTGGGCATTTTGGACAGTCACGTGATCATCGTGACGTATCGCGTGCGTAAAATACACATTGAATGACATGGAATGAATGACAAAAAGAGACGAAGAATTATCACATCCCATGGCGGACATCAAAAGTTGAATTGTGCCTTACAAAAAAGAAGCACTTCTTAAAAAGCAGTACAGCCATGGAGAACACGCTAAAAATTTGTTTCCAACCGAACGACGGATAAAACTGGCACATCCAGCTGCTGGCGAGTCGAACTGGACGGTTAACATCCGGGTGACTTGTATGCTGCTAGGCTAAGCTACATGTCGTGTGCTAAGCACGCTGTAGCCCACATTAGGAGCGGCCTCCCCACCCCCACACGGAACGCCATGAAACTGGACGTGTTGAGGATTTCTACCAGAGAAGGCTTTCCAGGTCCTACCCCTTCACCTCTGAGGTTCCGCGAGTGTACCTTAAAGTGCGTGTAGAACTCTGGTCCAATGGCTTCTGACATCGTCCGCGTGGGGTGCACTTCATATCGGTTTAAATTAGAGTCGCTGCATGGGGAGAAAAATACATGTGAAGACCCAATGACAGGACTTCAAGAAGAGGCCAGAAACCGAGTAACGGTGCATCCTTTTACCTGCTGACGAACAGGTCGGGCTCATACTGGACAAAACTCTGCAGCTGAACACTGTTGTCCCCTAAAGTGTCCGCTCGCTCCACACTATCGCTGGCTACATTCAACTTCATTTGGACCCGACTGTGCAGGGTGGCACAGCTGAACTCAAACTCCAGCATGAAGTTCACCTTATGGTCATAACGAAGACAAGAGAGGAGTTACACGTGGGCTGAGGGTGGCGGGTGATGTGGTAATTTCCGCCAGTACCTTCGACTGGGAGCGAAAGACCGGATAGCTGACGTTACATGAGTGGCTGTTGGAGCCCAGGCCTGTACACTCCATCTTGAAGTTGCCGTCCTCCTGCAAACAGTCATGTTCAACAGTGCAGGAAAGCAACCTAATTTTGCTCGAATAGATGCAGAATAACCTCGACTATGACTGCTACATAAGTATTTTTGTGTAAAATTCTTGAATTGTTACAAGCTGTGATGCTGGGTCGTACCCGAATGCTGAGGCTGGAAAAGTGCAGGTTGCGTGAATAGTGCAGCGTCAGGCTTGTGTTGTAGGCGTTTTCCAGTCTGTTCTCCAGTTGGACTTCCACTGACATACGCCTACGAGGACTGCGAATCACATACGGTTTATTTCTGTGGGGGAAACGGGAGAAATTTCAATCTTTGGAACTAGACCGAAAGAATCGTCATGTTTTGAGCAAACTTACCTAGTCCCAGAGATGTCCATTTGGGCCTGTAGCACTAAATCGGTGGTGCACACATCGTCCTCCCCGCAGTCTTTAAAGAAGGGGATCTGCTCAGAGACACATGGAAAGAACATTATGTTTTGCCTGAGGGAAAACAGGAACTGCGAGTCCACCGTTCTTCACTCACATATTTTTTGATGGATGTGGGCCAGCCCTCGTCCAACACAGGACCACTCTCGGTGTCGTTGATCTTGAAGCGCAGCGAGAAGCTGATCGGGCGGATGTAGTCTGCCGTGTCCTATCAAAGGCAAACGGATTAGGATCGGGATGAAAAGGAGAAGGCGTGTTGTTCGCAGCTTGTGCACGCTGGCCTGAAATGCTTACATAGACGTGGAAGGGCAGTTTGTAGCACAGAGTCTGTCCTGTCTGAGCTCGCACTGCCAGCTGGGTCAACCTGTGGGAGCTGTCGTCAAACAGTGCACGGGCTGACAATTTTCGGTCGTCCAGCATTGCTGCTACCCACAAGTCTGCGGAAGAGATTCATCAATCAGTGCCAGTCCTGGAACTTTTCTGACACACCTGGTATGACCAGAGGTGGCATTTGACGTTTCAAGGTTACCAACAGAGCATGGCATGAAAATAAAAGTTATGTTGCCACTGTTGGAATAAAATCGAGGACCCTCTGGAGTACTGAACAAGCTCTGGCACCAGCTCGGCGTAAAAGGGCCAATGGAATACAGGGATGGCGAAGAGATTTAAAAAAAATGAATCAGTCAATCAAAGTTGACATACCAAAGTCATTGCTGCGCTGCCCAGGGGAGCGCGACACAGCTGTGAAACAGGCGGTGGCGTCGAGGCAGGCGGATTCTCGGCCGCCGCGCTGGCACGTCTTTTGGATGACGTTGATGGAGTGCGGCTGGAAGGACAGACTGACGTTGATCTGCACGATGCTTCGAGATCTGCAAAACAGAAGGACTCCAGTAGGATCGAATAAACAACAATTATTGTTTTGCTTGGGTTGTCCCCGGTTCGTTAGGCTCACCTGAGCAGCACAGCACTGCCGTGGGATCCCACCGCCAAGTCGATCAGTCCATCTCCATCCAGGTCCAACCTGGCGCTAACACTGCGGCCAAAATACTGCAAGGACGGGGACACTGACATTCCAGGAATACGCTGCAAAAAAGAATCACTACCATTGGATTCTGGCGTAGCTTTGTGAGGTCATAGGTGATGAAGACTGGAGAGTACCTGCTTGTAATTGTGGATGATGTAAATATTTTGGCCATGGTACACGTATACAGCTCCGCGGTGGTCATCTTCCAACGGGGCGCCCACCAGCAGGTCAGTGAATCCATCTTGGTTGAGATCCGGTGTGACAGCCATCGCGTAGCCAAACCTGGCGTCTTGGGACTTTTCGTCTGATTTCAACGTACCGTTTGAGACGAACACCTCCTCCTGAGAGAGGGAGAGAGAGAGGGGCAAAGATCGTGGAATACTCACCCAGGGTAATTGCTAGCTTCCTTGAAGACTCAGTGTCTTTTGCCTTAATTGCTTGCTGGCTGTGATTTCATATCAGAAGTCTCTGTACCTCCCATTTATATTTTTAGGCCACAGGTATATTTATTATTTGTAATTTGGCTTAAAGACTCACCCAATGTCTGCTGGGAAAGGCTCCAGCTCATCTGCAACTCTAATAAGGATCATCGCTATAGAAAACTGAGGGATGGGTGGATGATCATGCATGTGGATTCTTACCCCACTGAGAGTGTAGATGTAGACTCTCCCAGCTTCCTTGTTCCCGGAGCCAAGGTACATGGGTGCCGCAACCAGGAGAACATCCGTGATTCCGTCCTGGTCGACATCCATACCGCACAGCTCGCTGCCGTAGTAAGATCCAATCTAGGGAGACGGACACGCTCTTTCAGTTTGCTGACATCTGGGTGTGTGAGTGCTGTTGTCACTTTGAAGCCGGATGGTGCACCTGTTCTCCATTGAGGGCCTGCGCAATGTTGACTTGGCCCTCGTCGCTGAGCTCAAACAGGATAACTTTGCCTTTGTGTCTGAAGCGCGGCGCACCGGCCACATACAGTCGCCTCCAGTCACCGACGAGCACAGATGACACTGTGTAGCCTGCACCAAAACACATCTGTTTAAAACTCGTGCATTTCAACTCACTTTCCATTTCTTCTGTCAACTCTTGACTGGAAAGATGAGAATAATGATCTCAGCGTGGATGTGAGAGATCCTGATCTTGATCCGCGACACCATGTAAGACCTGCAGTTTTAGCTGATTTCATGCTGGTATTGATGACCGCGTTCTGAAATGGGACTCATTTCTTGCTTTTGATGACAACCCCCCCTACCCCATAAGGGTAGCATCCAACAATGCATATTGTTTAGGTCCTAAACAAAATGCATGATTAGGGCATAGCACTATATGGGGACCGACAAGCCAATAAAACATACTAAAGCAGAGTTGGGGCAATGCTGGTCCTTGAGGGTACGGAGTCCTGCCGGTTTTAGATATTTCCCTTCTCCAACTCACCTGATTCTAATGATCAGGATTCACGATCGTTATCAGGCTTCTGCAGATCTTGCCGATGAGCTGTTCATTTGAATCGGGCATGTTTCAGAAGGGAAATGTCAAAAACCTGCAGGACTCTAGACCCTCAAGGACCGGGTTTGCCCACCCATGCCCTTAAGCAATTCCTCCTCGTGTCATATGTCATCATCATTATAGAACTGAAATGTACCGAGATAAGCAGCGTGATTTTTCAGCTCCAGAGGAAACTCGCTCTCGAAGGCCTCCCTGGTTGGCACGATCCTCCCGTTGGTGCCCTCCTTCAGCACGCCACCGTCCCAGTCGTAAGCGCCCACCATCCCAAACAGAATCCCGTCCTGGAAGCAGGCAGCAAGAGGAAGTGATGAAGACGCGCCCGAGGGGTGTGTGTGCGTGAGGAAATAACGTGGACTCACATCCAGCATGTGTGTGGAGAAGCCGATCTGCGACATCTCCATGTGGAAGGAGCTCTGGTTGCCCAGTGTGCCTGAGTGTTGATGAAGAGCACAGAGGAAGAGTATGGTCAGCGCTCGTCGCCCTCTTGTTACTTGACATGTCCTCCCTTCCTTCCTTCCTTCTTCCCTCCCCTTAAGCACTCTGCCTCAAACTGCACGTGTGCCACAAAAGCTTCATACGTTTCCAAAGCTCGTTGTTTTCTTACCACATTTTTGTTGGCGTCCCTTTTAATCTGGTTTCCTCTCCTGACATTAAAACTTTGCTCCGGCCAGTCATTTATTCACAGGATACACGTTTGTAGACTCACCGCTGTGCTTCTCATTTCGGATTTCCAGTCTTCTGAAGTCATTCTATACTCCTGTATCCTCCTTTCTTATGATCTGATGTTGGTGTCAGTCAATATCATATTCAGTGTAGTTCAGGGGTAAGAAACCTTAACTCATTCACTCCTGGCCATTTTCACAAAAACAATCCCCTTCGCTCCAGGTTTTTTTTTGTTTTTGTTTTTCCCCTACTGGTTTTTGACTGATTTGGCAAGGCCCACAGAATAATTCTTTTCTATTGCTATAAAAAGATGGAACCTACCAAAAGAAAGATTAAAGTCTCTTCTTTCATCAGGAAAAAAAAAGTATATTTCTATATGTTTCCGTTTTGCAGCAATTAGGAACAGAATATAGCTGCGTTCCATCATTCTTCACAAACCTCCCAATAGTGGCCTAACAACATTGTTGGCTCGACTCATCCAATCACACGCACGCACCTTCGAGTGAAAAGATGCGGTCTCCCAGCGCGTCCACGATGTCGTTTAGCGCCGCCTCATCGGTCACGTTAAAGAAGTACTTGTCGTCTGGGTCGCTGGCGATGTACTTGATTTCGTTGATGAAGGTGTCGGGGTCCTGCTGCCTTCGGTGGTAGTGGCCCAAGACCTGCAAGAGTGTTTGGTGCCAAGTCGGTACATTTCTCCTACTGCACTTACAACTCAGCAAGTTGTTGTAATACAAGTCTTTTTTTTTTTTTCATAGAGGATAAAGAATATATGGCGGTGAGTATTGTTTTATTTCTTGTGTAGTTGTGTACAAATATTTGTTGCTTCGAGAACCGCGACAATCGATGCTAACTGTTATCATTGGGGCGCACCGATCGATTTATCGACCCCGATTTCCTTAATTTTGGAAGATCGGTAATCGGCCGACTCCTTAAAAATAAACCGATCTTTTCCACCAATCTCATCTCCCTCAGAGGTCTGAAAAAGTCAGCCACTGTCCTCATCTGCTGAGATGACGAATAGGATTTTAATTTTTATTTTAGAGAACAACTTCATGTGCAGTTAAAACAACCCATCTGTATTATTTCGCTGATATTGTTCAATGTTTTCCTATAAAACAAGATTGGAACGCTGAAAGTACATGCTGCTTGTAATGGAAAAAAATCGGTATCGGCAAAAATCGGGATCGGCAAGTCAGACTTTTTGAAAGATCGGTGATCGGCCGGAAAATTGTGATCGGTGCACACCTAGTTATGTATTTTGCATAGTTAGTTAGGATTAAGCAATTCTATTTATTTTATGTTTATGTTTCATGTAAACCTTAAATAGGACTGGCAATTCTCGCATTAATTCTTGTTTTTAACATTTTAACAAGTGATTTTTAAATCTTTTTTTTTATTTTATTTTTTTTATGCCAACATGGAATTAAATGTATTCTTTTTTTCCCCTTGTCATGTTACATTTGTACGCTCATTTTGTTGCTAGGCAGACTTCGTGCAAATATTTGTGTTCCAAAGCTCAATGTAAAAAATTCCTTGTCGGGCGGAGCTACGGAAAACAAGCTTATTTGACCCCTGCTGGGTTATTTTGGTGCGACCAAAGTG
Source organism: Festucalex cinctus (assembly GCF_051991245.1). Lineage (NCBI taxonomy): Eukaryota > Metazoa > Chordata > Actinopteri > Syngnathiformes > Syngnathidae > Festucalex > Festucalex cinctus. The sequence goes on from NC_135417.1 coordinate 7,003,837, forward strand.
TTCATTTAGCAGTTTGAAGGCGCAATTTGGGGGTCGTGTGATTACTTGAGGGTGCGTGGCGCCAAACCTGTGAGGAATGTTAAGTATGTGTCATCCCTCACTAGATAGTGGTTCACTTTTCATGGCTTCACTTTTTTATTATACAGTAATACCCTGAGATACAAATGCTTTGACTTACAAGTTTTCCCATATACAAGTCATCACTTCACCATTTTTTGTCTTTTGCGATTAGGTGAAGGTCCACAATGCAGTGAAACACGACTGTCATTCCTGCTTTTGCCAATGGAAAACTTTGACTAGCGAGTGCAGCCAAGTGGGGAGAGTGCGGCACAAAAAGTGGCTGAGGTACTCACGGCGATGGCGTATCTGGTGATGTTCCTGGTCTCGCACTCCAGCAGCGCGTCGGGCAGCTCCTCGCCATCGTGCGACTCGCCGTCCGTCACCACGATCATCACCTTGGTGGCGCCTTCCCTCGCACCGCGCTCGGCACTGAACGCCTCGGTGCTGCGTACGCACAAGAACCCAAGGTTTTTGGAGGATGCGATCAAACGTCACCCGTTTGCGTCAAGTCACTGGCCAATTTTTGATGCTCCGTCTCGTGCACGTTGGCCACTTGGGGGCACTACAAGCCAGACTGACGCAAATATGAAGGCTCGGCTCTTCTGAGCTCCGCACAGAGGATAAAGAATATATGACGGTGAGTAGGTCTGCATGATATTGGAAAATCATGCGATAGGCGATATATTGCGATATTTAACATATACCTAAAGCAATGACATTTTTATTATCTAATGAAAGAGTTAATTTTTTTTTCATGCGGCAAAATAATCAAACTCAATGTATGCTTAATTCATTGTAATTACTACTCGATAATGTTCAACTATTTTTTTTCAGCGAGTGAATTCTATCAGCCAGTTCCTCTTCTCTCTCCTCACGAGCTTTGAACTGCGTGTCTTTTCTCCTTTTTTGTCATGTTTAATAAATGTCAGACAGGTAAACCTGACAGTCTGCTCAGATTCAGATAAAAGCATAAAATTCCATATCATACTTATTGCACGTCTTTACGATATGCTGATTGCATAGGCCAATATCGCGATATCAATGTTTTTTCGATATATTGTGCGGCCCTAATGGTGTGTATTGTTATATTGTGTCTACTAAAGGCCTAAATGTGATTGATTTACATACACAAAATGTGTTTTTGTTTGTTTTTTGTTTAGCTTGACAAGAGGCCTCGGAAGTCAAGGCAAAAAATCAGCCAAGTGATGCCTCATATCTCGAAAAACTCATAAGTGTTCCCCCGTTCATATCAAACCACAGATGTAACATTAGTGTGACAGTTTTCATCAGATTTTATTTCACAAGTTCCCCATCCTCTCAAAAGGATCATGGAACATGGAAATCGAGCGGACCCCATTGAAAGGAATGGCGTGGATCCCGAGTGGACCGCACATTAGTCATACTTGACACAAATAACGGAGCCGCCGTTTGACTCCAAAGTGGTCAATGTGTGTGCATGTGTCGGGGCATCTGTGCATTCCGACGCAATGGTGGCATGATGAAGCGGAAGGGACCAGAAGCCGCACCCTGTTTGTCTGCATGAAACCTGCACTCGGTGGGACCTGCTTCATGCTTGGTAAGCCACACATGCACACACACACACACACACACTGCAGTGTGGAGCGGGAAGCATCGTCACTCAAGTCATTTTCAGGCCTCACTCCAGCAACCCCTGGGCTAAATTTAACATTGTGGTCGCCAGTGGCGAAGTGCAAAAGTTAAAAAACACGCATTTTCTTCCCCCCGGCGAGCAAATTACATAGGGTGTGGATGCGAGGAGGCGGCGGAAGACCAACAGACAGACCGATGAGCCACTTACAGCGCAACTGGGAGAAAAAATTAACACCAAACTGAGGATGTCAAATAAAAACATGTTAATTAGTTTTTGGGGGTTTTTTTGTAGGTCAAAAATAGTAAGGTCAGCTGGAACTGACCCCCTGCCTTGGACTGGTTTCGCCAGCCAAACACCCACAATCTCAGAACTGCGAGGCAGCCATGCAAAGCACTACGCCCACCATTCTGCCTTGTATAGAAACATGATGGACTGGTTTCCTGAGTGAAAAGTGCAAAAGTCGTCCTCGTGTGAACTAAACGGTAAACAATAAGCAAAAGGGGAAAATGTGATGAAAACCAAAATGATACGAGATGAGCTCATTTGCAGGCCGCCAAGCATTTACAAGTCGTTTTTATGGAGTCGCACTTGTGTGCTGGTGACACATGGCCGTGCGGTCTGCGTGGCCAAACCAGCGCATCAAAGTCTGACAAAAAAAAAAAAAAAATTGAGTGACTGATCCAATCGGAGGCTTCTGTCTGACGTTTGTGCTTGGCTTTGTCATCTTCCATCTCCACACAAACTTTTCTTCCCTACTTTGTCTACTACTGGAAAATTATACTACTATAGTGCGGCTATATTAGCAACAATAACAAAAGAAAATGAAGCAAAAAAAAACAAAACTAAAGGTTCATGACAACTTGTAAAGTGTTCCCTGTTTTCCTGACTGGCATAAATCCAGTCAAACAAAAACAAAATTTCGCTACAGCAAGTACTATGTGTTCAGGTTATGTACATCCTTAGGCATGGCGCACGACGTCTCTCCGCATGGAGGCAGGTTAGACCCAATGTTGGTAATTTCCGCAGACGAGTGCAGGCTGGTTGTTTGGGAGAGGGGAGGCTTCGCCGCTGTGGGGGTGGTCAGACCAGATATAAATTATCTTTCTCTTTGCCTGTCAATAAATCTCAAAATATATAGTTTTTATTTTACTATTATTTTTTTTTAACTCATTCACCCCCAGCCTTTTACACAGAACCAATCCCCTTCACTTTGTTTTACTGGATTTTGACTGATTTTTGCAAGGCCCACAGAATATTGTGTTCTATTGCTATAAAAAACATGGAACCTACCAAAAGAAAGTTTAAAGTCTCTTCTTTCATCAGGAAAAAAGTAAATTTCTATCGGGTCCCGTTTTGTAGCAATTAACATTAGAATATAGCTAGGTTTCATCATTATTCACAAATCTAGAATTGTGAATAATTGAGCTTTTTTTTTCCAACATGGTTGATTTCCTTTACACTGCTGCTACCTGCTGGCCGTTTGTGTAATAACTACCATTTCTTCAACTGTTCTTTGTAGTTGAGAGGCTGCATCAAAGCCTTCTGTATGCTCTAGTATAAAAAAATATATATATATAAACGTATAAATACGTCTTTGGGACACAATGCATTTAAAATAGACCGTATTTATAGTTTTGTTTTTTGTTTTGTTTTTGCCGTACGTGGGAAGTGTTCTTAAGTTGAATACTACATCCTCCTTGAAAGAGTTATTCCACACCATCTCCTGACAGAGCGACTTGTCACACAGATGACATTGCAAATCCGTGTGGGAAAGAAATGACAGAAGCTGTTTGAAAGGCAGCAAATGTCTGTCACATCAATTACGGCAGTGTTTTCCAGCCGTTATTGAGCCAAGGTACATATTTTTATATGAGAAAAAAAAATCCCAAGGCATGCCACCAAGCTGATATATGTTGTATGCGGCGCTGCCTTGAAATACGTTGAATTTGTTGCACGTAAGTTCCGTGAACAAGAAGTCTGATGCCCTGCAGTTTTGAGATTTGAGGTGAAAAGAGGTCAATGCACTCGATGAGAAGACGCGGGCGTGTCTGTTTTGACAGCCGCGGGCGTGCAGCGGGTCTGACCGGGGGCGCCGCCTCACCTGCGGCCACGCTGAGCCAGCAGCCAGCCGCTGGTGTTTGCTTGCTCCCGTGCCAACCCGCCCGCCCGCCTCTCAGCAGCTGCGCAATTCTTCTCTCAGCCATGGGAGGGTCCCTTTGCTCACCCACGAGTGACCCCCCCCCCCCCTCCAAAAAAAAGTGCAGAGAGACAATTTTGAACACGTGTCAGCATTTGGCGTCTATTGTTGCCTTCATTTGCCACTCGCGACCTCTGACCTGCAAATGTAATTGCGATGGAGCACAAAACAGGAAGTCTCAAATTAGTGTGTGTGTGCGGGTGACTGCAGCCGGTCTTTAGTAACGCAGGAATTTTGATTTTGAATGGAGGGTGGGGAAAAAAAAGGCTTACTTTAAAGACTTTGTGGTTTGTTGAGCCTATAGTGAGTAGCGAGCTGTTACTTAGCAGCCCATCTGGCCCCGCCCCCTTTTTGGCATCTTTCTTACCGAGCACGTTGACGGATCTGGAGCAAATTAAAGAGGCCAGCGTGTTGCACATATATTGTCTGTGACATATTTCATGACACTGAGGCTTTCCCTACGGCTCAACTTACACTTTAACCCTATGTTGGCAACTCGTGGATTTCGTTTCAAGTCGAAGAAAATGAAATTATGATAATACGTAACATAAAGCATTTTTACTATCGTGTCATTATTCTGTCGTCGAGGTTTTGTTTCCCGGGATTCATTCATAACCACATTTGTGCGCATTTTGTATAGTTTTTATAATCATTGTATTGTCATTTTTATTATAGTTTTCAAATAATGTTAATGTATATTATAAATACTAAATTTTATAATCCTCACCCTAAAAAATTAGACACATCTTACCTATATATTCAACAGTGGATATTATTTTAATCTTGTACACTAAGTTTCGTAGAAATTCACAAGGAAACCTTAAACTGATTTACTATTACATATGGTGCAACTTGACACGCTAAGAAGTAAAAAAAATTACATTCTTAATTGCTTACAGTACAGCAAAATAATGTTTTGTCATTTCTTTAAATCATTTCTGTTAATTTGTAACATTTCCAAGTTACATTTGTATTTCTTTTGCATTTCATACTGTAATTCAAAAATTTGCTCCCAAAAACGTATAAATACGTTCTATTTTAAATGTTTTGTGTCCCAAAGATGTATTTATACGTGTTTGTTTGTTTTTCTTAATCCTAGAGCATACAGAAGGCTTTGATGCAGCCTCTACTGCAGAGAACAGTTGGAGCAATTGTAGTTATTACAAAAATGGCCAACAGGTGTCAACAGAGTATATGAGATCAACCAGGGCCATGTTGCAACGAGCTCTTTTCCACACCGTTTTCACCAGGAATGTGATGAAACTTGGCTATATTCTAATGCTAATATCTACAAATTTGAAAAAGATAGAAATATCCTTTTTTTCCCTGATGAAAGAAGAGATTCTAATCTTTCTTTTGGTAGGTTCCACATTTTTATAGCAATAGAAAAGAATATTCTGTGGGCCTTGCAAAATCAGTCAAAATCCAGTAAATCAGCTGGGAGTGAAGGGGGTTGCTACAGTCAAAATGGCTGCCAGTCTATGAGTTTAGAATGTAATTTTTTTTTACTACTTAATCTATTAAGTTTTACCATGCGTAAAAACTAAAGCATTTTAAGGCTCCTCGTGAATTTCTAGTAAACGACTAATTCGGGTTTAGAGTGATTTGTCTTCATTTATTGGTTGGCAAAAATAAATAAAATATGCCATTTGTTCTTCTTTCTACTCGTGAGGTGTAAAGGGTCCGCTTTGAACATGCACTTGAGTGACCAAATATGGTTCCTCGCCCAATATGAAAAACAAGTCTGGGTTTGCCTTCATGGCAGAAATATTCCCCTTGACCGTAGTCGTCGTCATCTTCCAGGAAAAACTCCGAAAGTGCGCGGCTGGCCTCGGACTTGCTGTTACACGTCTGCTAATAACATCGATTACTCAACATGCTTGTTTTGCCATTACGGGGACGACTGCGTGGTTCTTAATTGGAGGAAATTATGTGAAGGATGAAACATCCTTCAAAGACCCAGTTTACCAACATACACGTTAAACGAAGACCAAAAACATTTGAGGACTGTTAGCAAAGATCCAAAAGTGTCGTTGTGGTAAACGAGAGGCCTACCAGGCCATGTTGATGGCGTAAGCCGTGCGCGTCTCTCGTCCTTCCTGGCGGCTGATGTTCTTGGCGGCCTCCACCACGTCCTGTGTGGTCTGGTAGTCTTTCAGCGACCATTCGTGGACCGCCACCTCGCCGTACTGCAGGATTCCCACCTACGTGCGCACACACATATGCATGTGCAAACTTAGTATCTTTGCACTGGCTCTTGTAATTCCAAACCTTGAAAGTGCGAATAGATCGATTATCGGCGCCGATATTCAGCAGTTTGACGAATATTGGCATCTGCCTTTATTTAAAAATCTGAAGGCCAATATGAGATCAAAGATTTCAAACTGTTCACTTCAGAGAAGCATTTTTTCTCATTTGAGCTGACTTCACAAGTGATTCTGCTGACCTATGCACCGTTTGTTTTTGTTTGAAACTAAAACTGATATAGTAAGTAAAACTTTAACATTTCTGTTATTTTGAAATTTTGGAAAATGTTATAAACGAGAAAACTACGTTGTTAGAATTTTTAAAGGCAAAGTGTGTGCATCCTGTATTTAAAAAGTGCATTTTCCTGAGTGAAAACGGAAGACCGTGCCTTTAAATGTATATCAACTGACCTTAAAAAAAATCACGACTAATGGTGCCCCTGAGATACGAGGGACTCCACTTGTGTAGACGTAATCAAAAAAGAAGCTCTGAACTGTTTGCCACTCACAAAAAAATGTTACACAAAGAGAAACGTGTCCATTTTAAAACAACTTCATAGCTTTCAATCTGCTCGCTCAATGCTAAAGCTAAATAGCATCTATCTTGTGGTGCTTTAACAAACAAGCAGTCCATTCATACAGTATGAAAGATGATTTGAGATGGTCGAAAGTTGTATCTCAAAGCACCACCGTAATTGTAATAACAAAATGTACGCTAGTAGTTTAAAAAAAAAAAAAAAAAAAACGAAAGAAAACCACAACCGCCCACCCATCTAAAGCAAACAGTAAGTTGTTGGAATTTTGGACTTCAATAGGAAACCAGAGGAATTTCCTTTTCACCCCACATTGCCTGTTTCTCTTACACCCCCTCCACCTCTCCCCAAACTCCCTCCATTCCTCCCCCCCGTGCGTCACGTTGGCCTCCAAATGCCCCCTCCATGTCACAGCAGCAATCCACATTGACCAAATTACTTCTCTGTACGCGCGCATAATTTGCCTCAATTGGCTTGTCTCACAGTTTCCTCTTTATTGCCCAGGTTTCAAATAATAGTTCAGCAGAACCTTCAAAGTCCAACCAACCTCAAGCGCTACACGCAGAACTGTCCAGCTTGCCGTACATCATACAATATGGACCTCAATTTACCTTTCCCCAAGAAAATCAATGAAAATACCATTAATCCATCCCCACCAGAGTATCGTTTAAGTATCTTGAGGCTAGCTCGAGTCTTTTTTTTTTTTTCTTTTTTTTTTATTTTTTTTTTATGCAGTATCATACAGAAGGTTTTGATGCAGCCTCTGAACTGAAGAGAATGCTTGAAGCAATGGTAGTTATTACAAAAACTGCCAGCAGGTGGCAGCAGAGTATAAGAGATCAACCAGGGCCAAAAAAACAAAAAGCTCTTTTCCCCAGTGTTCAAAATCAGTCAAAAACGGCTGCAAGTGAATGAGTTAACATGTACCTTAAGAAATTGGATTTGAAATTAGAATTATATATTTTTTTTCATGTGACAAAATAAGCAAACACAGTGCATTCTCAGTTAATTAATTGTAATGACCTCTCGAGAATGTTCAACGATTGGTTAGTTATTTTAGTTAGTGTCTTCCTGGTCAAATTCAGATAAAAGCATCAAATTCCACATGAAACTTATTGCATGTTTTTACGATATGCAATAGATCGCAATATTTTTTTCGATATATTGTGCAGCCCTAGCCAATTTTTTGATGACATTTTCGCGCTTTGCGTGTTGTGAAGAGAGTTGCGTTTTGCGTCTTTTTACCTGCATTTGGTCTGGGCTGATGTGGAACTTGCTGAGGATGTTGCTGAGGAAGCTCTGCACCTCGAACCAAGGGTAGATGCTGTTGGAGCCGTCCAGCACGATCACAATGTCCATGTACGTTGTGCACCCTGCAAAAAAGCGAACGCATTTGGATGCGTTTGGTCTCAGCTGCGTCCTTTTTGAATGTGTGCGTGATTACGTTGCGCCGTCGGAGCGATGATCTCTCTGGGCCGGAGGTCGTCGCTGACCGAGGCGCAGATGCCGGTGCTGAACATGGACGTGCCGCATTCCTGAGACCACAGAGGTGCGCACGCCTGACAAAAGAACAAAAAAGCTCTCATCTCTCAACTTTATATGAATGATAAGGGATTTGAAGCAAACAAAATAACCACATAAACAATGTATTTTCTCTCTCACGTAAAAAATTACCATTCAAGGACGGCAAAAACCTGCTGAACAAGAAACCAACATTTTTTCAGAAATAGCAAAGTCACCGTAATCAAGATTTTATTTATTGAGGAATCTTTGTCCTTCATATCCTTCCAAATCCACATAAAAAACAAAAAAAACAAAACAGTCCTTCCATGGCAACAATAAACTACAGTCTTTTTTTTTTTTTTTTTTTTTTTTTTCCCCCCAATCTGTTTTTTATATTTTGGATTTTTGCAGTAATTCTTTTCCAGAATAATTTCCCTAATTTTTTTTTTTTTTGGGGAATTAATGTATAGCGCTCCCTCATTTTCCACCGCGGTTAGGATAAAATAAATAAATAAATAAATACCTGCAATAAATGAAATCCACGAAGTAGTTAACTTTAGGTTTTAAATTTATTATAAATGTTTTAAGGCTTTAGAACCCATCGCTACACAGTTTATACACTTTTCTCATTGAGTCATTTACATTTGCTCACATTTCTCTCTTGTTTAAATGTTCAAAACATAAATTTTATGAATTTTTTTTAAACAAATAAAAATGTTGACATTTTTTTGTGTGGCATTGCAAAAGGAAATAAATAAAATTACATAAATATTTAATCCAATTTAATCAATATTAATGTTCCTCAGAAAACGTGTGCTTCAAAAAGTTGAAGATATAACCCACAATTTTCATAGAAACGTATGCAAGACTGAGTCAGTTGCTGGACAGCCTCTTATGAGGCACTCCCCCTAGTGGCCCGCCAAGTAATTACTCAATAAGTCATAAAGAATGGAGCCATTATAGTGGCTGTATATTAGCTACAAATATCGCCAACTTGTGTAGGTGTATCGATAATCAAGATTTATTGCGTTATCGATATATCGTCACACTCCTACTATAGACTGAATGTCTATCAGCATTTTTCAAAGAATTACTTATTTTAACTCTTTCACTGCCACACGTTATCCCCCCCCCAAAAAACCCTGACAGCGCCAGTCGATTTTGAGCATTTTAACTCAACGTTCAAGGCAAAAATATTGTGTGTTTTTACTACATATATAATATGGGTGCCAAATGAAAGATCGCATTCCACTCTTTCATTGCAAAATAAAGTATGTTTTTACCTTATTCTGTTTTTTTAGTAATCACCATTTGAAAATAGGTCATTTGAGTGACATTGAACGAAAATTGAGAAAATAAGAAGAAACGAGCTTTTTGTGAAAAGATATATTTTGTTCACAACAGTGACTTTGACACTTGCACTGCCCATTGAGGGGAAAAAAACAACAACATAGTAAATGTCAATTAACCTTATGGCGGCATTCATTAGGATTTTAGCATACGTCATTAAACGTTTTTGGCAGTCAAAGAGTTGAAAACAATTATTTTTTTTGTCATTGATTTTCTCTTTGAAGATGAATCAAGGGACCACTAAGTGGTTGCAGGGCGCCACCCGCCTCTCCCCGATGTAGCAAGTTGGTATAGCGCGGCTTCGGCCTGGAGAATCTCTGCACAAAGCTACCCGGGTGATTGTTCGCTTGCAATCAGAAGGATCGAGTGTTGCGCACATATGGCGTTTCGCTAAAAAAGTGACTAAATAAGGGCAGGCAAGTGAGCAAAAACAGTAAAGAGAGGGAGTCAGTCATGGAAAAATCACAATAGTGCGGTTGTGGGGGGACAGAACGTGGAGGCGGAGATAGAGGGGAGGACTATTGTTGTTGTCATCTTGGCAGCGCCGGAACAACCAGAGCAAGTCGGGCAATTTGGATCTAATTGAGCTGAGAGGAGGAAGGACGAGTCACACAGACAAAAGTCCAAACTGGGGGTGAAGAGAAAGAAACATCCTGTCTTGCGTTTGGCCCTGTTATTACAGAAAGTGGATCAGTTGACGATGGAAAGGCGAGTGTAAAAGACGGAGAAAATCAACAGAGAGAGGTGCGTTGGCTTTTCGCAGGTCTTTCATTAACAAAAAGGCCGGAGACACATTCCGAGCCCGTTTTTAGACCTGACCGCCGGCCCCAAAGAAAAACACACACACGGCCGTTGGAGTGGGACTGCGCCAGGCCAGTTTTTTTTTTTTCATGGGCTATAAATGAGCGCGCTCCGACAGCGGCGCAGTGAGAAGTTGGCGGACGCATGAAGACACAAAAACACCACACGCTGATTCAAACCCAGCGAGAGTCGTTGACACGCAAAATTACACGCCCGCGTGCGTTCAGAGTCGGACGTCTGGGAAGCGGGTTTTAAAATCAAGATCCTCAATCGGTTGATTTTGGTTGAAATCTGCAATACGTGCCATCAGATTTTCAATCTAGATTTCAAACACAAAATTTTACGACCATCATATGTTCAATAGACACTTTTCCACTTCGCAAACCGTTACTTTTGGATCACCAGGCCGTAGTAGTCAAGACGACATCCAACACCAGATAATAGTGTTGTCGTCATGACCACACCAACCGAGACCAAGACATTCTTCAGACTGAGAGACTCTTTAGTTTTTCCTCTGGTCTCCTGACATCTCCCTAATTTGTTGGAATTTAGAGGTTTCTGGGGTTGGTGTAAGATTCTGGTTTTGTAAACATATGGGTGGCTTGGTGTTTTAGATTTCACTTTGATTCATCTCTCTTTCCTTTGACCTTTCCTCTGGTCACCTGAACTTCTGAACTTTACGACTCTGGCGAGATTCTGAAGTATCTGGTTAAGTTAAAGGGTAATTTATTTTTATTTGGTTTTAGGTGAACTAATGAGTACAAATTCATGCACACGCGCTAATAATAATAATAATAATAATAATAATAATAATAATGAGAGCAATGATGAATAATAATGTTTGTTGGGTTTATTAGATTAGAAGACAAATGTATTTTTGTCTATATCGCATATTTGCATTATTTCCAAAATAGGAGGAAAGACATACCAAAAGGCCATCGGGTGAGTCCGGCGTGAGAGTCATTCCCAGGTGAGAGTTTTTCAGGTTTTTGGATATGTTGTGGAAGGCCGCCTCGCCTGCGATGAACGCAAGCAACAAACAGTTCAGACCGAAAACGTTCTCCTTCACGTGAAAGATGTCGGCGCTCACCTAAATTCAACTTGCTGCAGTTGGCGTTGCTCTCCTCTGCCACGCTGCATTTGTACACGTCCCCTTTCCGGTTGTTGGGCCGCCCGTCCCAAGGCGCGCCCACCAGCATTCTGCGTGGAACACACGGTGACAATCGGGAATGTCAGTTGACGGCAATTCAAAAAAAAAAAAAAAGCACCACGCCCCGCTCGACAACATGCTCACGATTTCTCTCCCGCCGTTTCATGCTGCAGCACGGAGAAGCCGAAGAGGGCGTCGTCCGGTCCACTGAATATCCGCGGGTGCGTCACGTCGATGTTGAAGCACTGACACAAGCCTGGGGAAGCAAACGCAAAGCCATAAGCCGACAATCAAGCACAGCGTTGACCAGGGGTAGGTAGGTAGAAATGCGTTATTTCACCTGATACGATAAATTGCAAGTCAATAGTGATAATTTCGTCAACACAGTTTTTTCACCGGACTAAAACTAGACTAAACTAAAACCCTCATTATTAAATAACTGGGACTAAATCCGTATGCATTTTCGTCGACTAATGAAGACGAGACTGAAAATGTACTTCACTTCATAAAAACTGAACTAAAATCTGGATATATTAGTTCATGAACAAAAATGAGACGAAAATGATATGATTTTGTCAAATCTTGTCTCTGCTAATCTGTCACTGTGACGCACCCCTTTCAAATCTGCAGCGAGTGCAACATGCACAAACTGTTATGTGCTGAGGTTGGATCCCAAAAAGCGCAGACACAAGTAAGATTTTAACTATTTATTCATATCGAGAGGCGTGAAACAAACTTGACTATACGAGGAACGAGACTTACACAGAGGAACAGAGGTAATAATCCGACAAAAAAAAAACACACTTCTCAGACATCTTATATAGACAGCGAATCGATCCGATTGATTGTGGCTAGACGTGGGTAACAGGACTAACATGGATTCCTGACATCACATAGGTTCTGACGTCACATAGCGCATTACTAGTTGAAACTAGATGCTGTTACATCAGGTCAAAACAGACATACGGTCATGACCCAAGCACATGGGACAAACAGGAAGTGGATTCACGGTGAAAGGTTAATAAAAAAATATAAATAAATAAATAAATAAAAAAGAAGTAAATTATACTTGTAACGTAACATTAATCCAACAGCTATAACGTTCCAACAATATTAATCCAACCGCTAAAAAAAAAAAAAAAAAAAAAAAAAAAAAGTAGAACTAATGGTGGCTAACTTGCTAGCTTGTAACCATAGTAGCCACAATACTGTCTATGTGTGTCAAGTTGTTTTTAACAAAAAGATGAGAGAATTTTTTTTGTGAAATAATTTTAAACATTTCCGATCTAAAACTATCTGCTGACAAAATATATATACAGGTGTGAAATGATTGTCCTAACTACAACTAGACTAAAACGTCCGACGTTTTTTTACAATTGGTTTCTTGGACGAAAATAAAGACTAAAATGTCAGATTTATAGTCGACTAAAAATGGACTAAATGAAAATGGGACGAGGTTGACGAACTATGTAAAAAAAACTAACAAGCGTGATTGAAACTGAACTAAAACTGAGACTGCATTTAAAAATGGCTGATAAAATTAACACATCAAGTCAAAACATTTCTTGGCAATTTCCATTGGAAAATAAATTGTAAGAGAAATAACACATGAGAGAGAGAGAGAGAACTGTTTTCTTTACCTGCACTTTTCTTTTTTTTTCTTTTTTTTAAATACATACACCACAAGTGACTGGAGGCTTTATATGTGTCCAAACGAAACAAAAAACATGTCATGTTTGTAGAAAAGGGAATATGTGTCCTCCCCTACAGCTTCCGAAATGCTTTGCTGCCTTTAAGTTTTGGTGCGAAATTGTGCACTTAGATGCTCTGAATGCACAACTAGAGTGTAGTACAGTATATTATTACTTTTTTTTATTTATTTATTTATTATTATTATTTTTTTTGTCTCTGGGGTGCGGGCTGGCAACGAGGAAGAGAGTGAAAAGGATGGGTAAATAGTCGCAGCCTATGAAGGGGGGGGGGGGCGTTGAGTCTGGTGACTGGTGAGGAAGGAAAGAGCAAGGGTGTGTGTTGCTTGCAAAAGCCGCCGAGGAGTATACAGTGAGCGCCCTGTTGGGAAGAGAGCACAAGTCTGCCCTTCATTCATTCACGCCGAGTGCGGCAACATGCTTGTCAGTCATGAAAACGCCACGAAAACATGTGCCTGAATTCTTCATTCCAAGAAACAGGCGTGTGGAGTTTTTTTTCCGTCACATCCCTGATATATAATGGCCTGTAAGGGTGATTTGGAGTTACAGTTGATTGACAATGAGACAACATAAGATACTGTGGATACTCAGTGGGCTGATTATGTGTGGGCTCCTGCCTGCCGATTAGCGCCCGAAATATAGGACGGCCCACCGGGAATTGTCCCGCCCCCTCCTCGAAACGGGATACGTCGCTCCCGCTCCGTCTGTCCGCGTGCGTCTTTCTCGTAGCCGCTCATTGGACTTTAATCACCCGCCGGGCCGTTTTCCTTCCGTGTTCTTGGGCCCCGTTTTTTTTTTTTTTTTTTTTTTGACGACGGCGTGGAGTACAATCCAGCGTTTTGACGAAAGCCCGGCACCGCTTCCAAGTTGCGCTGGCTCGCACCGGGGCCAAACCTCAAGTGACTTGGACGATGTCGCCGCCATCCTTCTGATTCCACACAGATGTTCCAGCAGTCGGAACACCAGCACGCAATCTTCCCTTTATGGGTCTTTTGGTTTATATTTTGAGCAGGTTATTCTCTCTGCACTCTTCTTGTGGTTGCGTCCACACCCAACGATCCACAATGGGATTCCTTCTTGTGTCCTTGATCCTCCTCTTCCAAACTATAAATGGCCTCTTCTTCTTTTTTTTTTTTTTGTCCGTCTCCCCACTCAAGACCACAAGACCCCCCGCCCCCCCCACCCCCAACATGGTTTAATTTGAGTTTATATATGACACTGCACCACAAGCCCGGTCTGACCACCCATCGCCATGACGACTGGCTGCAAACATTTATCAAGTCAAAGCGCGATCCAGATTCTTTGCAACCGCATGGCGCTCGTGTGTATGCGTGTAATTGAATCTGCGTGCGTGTGCGTGAGTACATGAAGCTTGACATGAATGCGTTTGGAAGCATCCGAGCGCGGCCAATCAAAAATCCAACGCTTTGGAGTGCGTCCAATATTTAGTGGAAAAAAAAGTGGACAAAAAAACGTAACCGTCTCAAACCGTAATCTATGTCACCGGAGCAAAAATAAATAAATAAAAAAATCGGGGGGGCTGGCAATTTTGGCTGAGGGTGGCATACACGTTGTATGTGTAACAGGATCAAGTCATATGCTGCATTCGAGGATGGTCGGAAGTCGGATATTTATATCATACTATTTATTTACAGGGTGTTCCAAAATGTTTGACCCCATTTCACAGGCCAATAATTTTGACAATTTTCGTTGGAATGACCTCAAATTTTCACAGCTTGCGTAGAAACATTTCAAGTTTTTGCACGTAACGTTTGGCATTTCTATCTTTTCGGGTGAAGAAATGACGTTCACTTCAAGAGAAAAGGCATTTTGCGTGTTAGAGTATGCTCAGACTCAGTCACCAAAGACAGTGCGGCGTGCCTTCTTCACAAATTTTGCAAAGAAGGCACCAACTACAAAACAAATTAGGACTTGGCACCAAAAATTTCAAGAAAAGGGCCGTTTTTGGCACGAGCTCGAATACCGACTCGACGTGTGAAAAGTCACAGGCGGCGCTCATATTGAACATTTATGAAAATCTGTCATAGAACCAACAAATATTTATACTTTTCTTTGTAAATTTAACCAATAAAACTTAACACCTTCAACATAATGTGTATTTAGTTTCATTAAGATCCATCAAGTAGTTTGAGATATGGCTATTTAGAATGTGGTCACCCATTTTGGAACACCCTGTATGTTGGCAAAAACTTTAAGTTGGAGTGCAGCACTAGATGATCCTTTTTTTTTTTTTGTACAAAACAAGAAAATGTTTAAATGGAATTATATATATATATATATATATATATATATATATATATATATTAATTTAAGACATAATTCTTTGAGACGCAAATTATACAAGTTCCTTTTGGATGAAACAAAATGTATTAAATTAGTTATTTTAAAATCTAAAAAAAAAAAAAAGGTGCAAATGTATAAATTTAAACAAATGAAAAATTTTGTATCAATTTTTTTTATGATTATGCTGATTTCGTAATTGCGGAGTGTGATAATTAAAATTGTAATTGAATTTTGATGAATTGCACAGCCCTTCTCCGAGGGTCTTTACAAGTTCTCACGCTGGCCTCTTTCCCGTCCGTCTCTTGATGTCTTTTTAATCGAAGCCCCGGTGAGGTTTCCGATTTCCTTTTTATTCACACACAAACGTGCATTTCCCGTCTGAACGCACCTTGTCTCTTCATTATCTTGATCATTTCATTCTCATCTGTCACCCTCTCGGGGGGCGAATGGGGGTGGAAAAAGGAGGAGGAGGAGGATGAAAAGGGGGCGGGGTCATGCATGGGAATGAAAGTCGTCGGCTGCATTCAAACAAGCGGAATTTGTGAATGGACGGAGGACGTCTCTCGTGCCTGCTGTTGAACACATTAATAACGTGACACGCATACTTGCTCACCTACATGCTGCTGGATGACACACACGCATGCAAGAACGCTTAAAAGGTTGGGAAAACACAATCTGTCAAAAGAGTTGTCACTGAGCGTCAAGTGTAGGAGTTGCTCTCGTCAGAAACGGAATCCTGGGGGCGATTTTTGGTTGACACATTGAAATTAGCCTGATTGTCCTTGACGAATACGGTTCAACGTTGCCCGTGAGTGCACCCGAACAACCCCCCCCACCCGCTTCATTCATTCCAAACCCGAACATTAAAAAAATCATATACATGAAGTATACTATACTGAAAATTTTACAAAAACTACTACTAACCTAACTTTTTGAAGTTGGCGTAACTTTGTATGATTTTATGAGTGATTTGTGCTAATAAGTTTTGATTAAATTGAACTATTCTCATTTTTGGGTAAGAATGTCCTCACACGGGTCGCAGGAATGCTGGAGCCTATCCCAGCTGTCTTTGTTTTGTTTTTGTTTTTTTTAATGGATCTTTCATCGGCCATATGATTTTTTCAAAATGGCCGATGCCGAAATTTGTCAAAATGCTGAATATCGGCGCCGACAATTGGCCCAGCCGATAATCGGTCTATCCCTAATAGTTACATCCTTAGTGCGCATGCACGCCTTGTGCAACAGAATTTCCTCTTTTTTTTTTCTTTTTTTTTTAATTTAATTTATTTTTCTTCATTAAATGCAAGCTTTACTACCTGGCGCTTATCAGCTTGCATGGCTTTTTGGAGACAACAATGGTTTGTTTCATTGCCGTCCCGCTTGAGGTGGCGACGCGGGCGGGCGGTCCAACGAGGCGCGTGTGGCTGCTTGAAAGCCAAAAGCGTCATGTTCGTGTGTCAACTCAAATTGCGCTGAAAGGCGAGCTGAAGCCAAAATGGCAAAATTGAGCATATCGTCCTTCGTTCATCAGCTGCTGCTGAATTGTTGTAAATCTACAAAGTGCGCGTTCAGGAAACGCATTTCGTCACATGCGCTCATTTACAGTTCTGCCGTTTCTTGGTGACAAATTTACAGGAATGTCCCGTTTCAGGGGTTGTCTTGATCAGGATTTATTATGACAATGGCCCATCAATAATAAGGGTGGGACCCTTTGGGTACCTCATGATACGATATGCGATACAAGGCACAAAATAACGATTATGTCACGATATGAAGACGATCACCAAGATAATCTACAATAAACTACACAAGACAAACTGTTTTTTTCAATGAGTAAAAAAATTTTGTGTACCCTCACTGAAACACAATATTCACACTGCTGTCTCCTTCACAGTGAGTACTTTAGTGTATTTTTTATTTTTTTATTAAAACAAATACACATTTTTCAGAGGAACATATGAAAAACTGAGTCAGTTGCTGGACAGATAAGTCTTTCACAAGTAAAAGTAAGTTCATCATGATTCTTCTTTGCCTGAAGACTTGCGTCCAATTCCCCGCCACTCTAATGAAGCGCTCCCCTAGCGGCCCGCCAAATAATTGCTCAATATCATGAACAATGGAGCGGTTATGATAGTGGCTGTATATTCACTACACGATACGTGCGTAGTATCGATAATCTATCGGGAGACAAAGTATCACGATTTATCGTGATATCAATATATCGTCACACTCCTAATCAATATTTGAGGAGAACCATGAATGAAAGAAGTTGAATGTGGTTACCTCTGAGAAGGATGATGATGCACAGCAGATATGTGCGCGACTCCATTTAGAACAATGTCACCAAGATGTGTTTGAAAAGTTGTCTCCCTCGGTTCCGCGGGGTCCAAAAACAAAAAACAGAAGAACACACTTTGTCAGTGTTCTTCTCAGTGCAGAGACGCGTCAATGCCGGTGAAAAATGTGCTACAGTGGCATCTCGGGCGAGATTTCATCTAAACGGTGACGGTGTCCCGTGTACACCTCAGTGATGACCCGTGCTGAACTCCAAGCAGGCTCGTCTCCAGCGAGAGTCAGCCGGTAAAAGTTCAGTCATGGCCATTAAAACCACAAAAAACTGCTCCCCAAAGACGCTCACAAAAAGTTCCGTCGGAGCGTCCTCTCGCTCAATCCGCGTCGACGGCGGGCTTGTGCGCTGGTCTGTCCAACTCAACAGGTCCGCCGGGCCATGCTCCTCCTTGCACAGTGCCCAACGCACATGCGCTACAACTTACAAGCAGCCCCCGTCACAAATTCTCACTTTCGGGGGGTAATGAAAGAGCAAATTGAGAAGTGCCCTTCCATCGACTGCGCGCGCTCGTCCAGTGTGCGCACGACAATTCATGTTGGGCAAACGCAATCTCTCGCTCGTGCGCTCTCTCACTTTCTCTCTCTCTCTCTCTCTCTCTCTCTCTCTCTCTCTCTCTCTCTCTCTCTCTCTCTCTCTCTCTCTCTCTCTCTCTCTCTCTGTCTCTGTCTCTGTCTCTCTCTGCTGGAAGACTTGTCTGCCTTGCTTTCGTCACTTGTGGCTTGCTTAAATATAGGAGTCAAAAAAAGTTTTTTTCCCCTGGGAAACTGACGAAGGGATCAGGGATTTGAAAACAACTTGGCAGCACAAAAATGGGATCTGTCTGTCTCTATGACTGTCTCTCTCCTTATATCTCCATCTTTCTATCTATCTGTCTGTCTCTCTCTATCTCTCTCTATCTATCTCTTGCTATCTCTATCTCTCGATCTATATCTATCGATCTCATTCTGTCTGTCTCTCATTCAATCTGTCTGTCTGTCTCTCTCTACCCATCTATCTATCTCTGTCTGTCTCTAGCTGTCTCTCTATCTCTATCTCTCTCGCTCTCTTATCTCTCTTTCTCTCTTGTTCTGTCTCTGCATTCTCTGTATCTCCGTCTCTCCATCTTTCTCCCTAATCTATCTATTGACTGCCTGTGTGTGACTAATCTTGTAGTATTGTTAAAAACGTATGACAATTGCGCCATCTGCAGTTATTTATAGTCACCAGTGCAGTCCAAACGTATTCGGATCCTGATTTATTTTTATTTTTTCTTCCATCTCCGCAATGGATTTTAAATAACTGAGGTGTTAAATTAATTGTTGACTTTGAGCTTGTTGACTTTAGTGACCTCTATTGGCCATATTAAAAAAAAGTGAGACTCGAACCCGGATCTTCTGTGCCAAACAGAAACATCTAACTTACTGAGCTAAACGTCCGGTAACAATGTCTGTTTTCATTTTTAGCGTTCTGAGAAGTGTTTGTGTTTGCCGGATTATTGCTTTCTGTCCCTCTGTGCAACTCTTTGTTTCTCATCTAGTCAAGTTTGTTCTACGCCTCTCAATGTAAATGGTTAAAACCTTATTTGTATCTGCTCTTTGGGATCCAACCTACAGCACATAACAGGATGGGGTTTTCAGTGAGATTGTACAGTACACGTTACGTCTTTACATGGGACACTCATGGTTGAGATTAGGAAAAGGCACAGTGAGGTAATACAAAACATGTAGTTAATACTAACAAAACATGTAGCCAACATCAAAACAATCATTGTTCAAATAGCTCAGTGATATAAGCGCTCATCTTTGGACCGGACGGACCCGGTTCGAAGCTCTCTTTAGTATTTTTGTGCTATTTAACATGGGCGCTAGAGGTCGCTAAACTAAAATACTTCACACTTGGTCGTAATTTGGCACCTTTTCAAAACGTATTTATTGGAGGACTGTCTTCAATTGACACGGAATCGCCATGCGACGATTTCTACCGTGACGTCACCCAATCACGGCGCGTCAATAACATCAGAACGAGGAAAGAGGAAAACGATAAGGCGGTTGCCTTTTTTTTTTTTTTTTTTTTTTTTTTTTTTTTTAATGTAAATTTACCCGAAGTTCTTTCGGTGAAAACGAGCCTATGAGTGGCGAGATATTGACGCCCTCAGTGGCAACTTAACGGCACCGTAAAACATGTTGTACGTGCATTTCAGTCGCGGGGCCTGAACGTGATTGACACGTAACAGGTAAACGCAGACTTGAGGTTTCTTTTCTTTTACGCTTCCTCTTGTGGGATGCGACGTTCGCCTCACACGTTCTAAAGCTTGAGATTCTTCCTATAGGCTGCCATTTAAATGCGACATTTCCTCTGGCGATCGTAACTCCCAAGTGAGTTGCTACTTTGTATGGCTTTCCAGCCAAGATACGGCCTTGGTGCCCACTTTGTCCAGCCATTTGGAAACACCGCTAGCAGCTTCTTCCAGTACGCCTTTGACGCCGTCGTCATCAACGCAATCCCCGTCGTCATTGCTGTCGTCATCGCTGTCGTCGTCTTCTTGGTCAAACTGTACAATTTGAACTGTAATAATGCAATATTTTTGTTAGTGTTTTACTGTAAAATACAGTGCCCCTGAGGGCAAAATAATCATAATAATGAAAGCACTTTTACACATTTAACTTTTCCTCACCTCCGCTACATCCACGTGGGACGTGCATTCTTCTAAATGCCCTGTCGTCGTAGTCATTCCGTACAATTTGAACTGTAATATACACAGTATATTTGTTGAACCGTATTTTACTGTAAAATACAGTGCCCGGTGAGAGCAAAATAAGAATAAGAATAAAAGCAGCTTTACACATTTAACTTTTCCTCACCTCCGCCACATTCACGTGGGACGTGCATTCTTCTAAATGCCCTGTCGTCGTAGTCATTCCGTACAATTTGAACTGTAATAATGCAATATTTTTGTTAGTGTTTTACTGTAAAATACAGTGCCCCTGAGAGCAAAATAATAATAAGAATAAAAGCAGCTTTACAAATTTAACTTTTCCTCACCTCCGCCACATTCACGTGGGACGTGCATTCTTCTAAATGCCCTGTCGTCGTAGTCATTCCGTACAATTTGAACTGTAATATACACAGTATATTTGTTAAACCGTGTTTTGCTGTAAAATATAGTGCCCCCTGAGAGCAAAATAATAATAACAACAACAATAATAATAATAATAATAATAAAAGCACCTTTACACTTTTAACTTTTCCTCACCGCGGTCACATCCAAAGTGCGACGTGCACTCTTCTAAACACCCGATTGTCATCATTGTCATTGTAATTTTGTAATATACATATTTCTTAGTGTTTTACTGTAGAACACAGTGCCCCTGAGAGCAAAATAATAATAATAAAAGCGCTTTTACACTTTTCCTCACCATCACATCCACGTGCGACGTGCACTCTTCTAAATGCCCTGTCGTCATTCCATACAATTTGAACCGTAATATACACAGTATACTTGTTTAACCTTATTTTACTGTAAAATATAGTGCCCCCTGAGAGCAAAATAATAATAATGATAATAAAAGCACTTTTACACTTTTAACTTTCCTCACCGCGGTCACATCCACGTGCGACGTGCACTCTTCTAAATACCTGGTTGTCATCGTCATTGTCATTCTGTATAATTTGAACTGTAATATACAAATATTGTTTATATACATCTTAAACAGTGTTTTACTGTAAAATACAAAATAAAAATAGATAAAAAATAAATTAAAAGCACTTTTATTTTTCCTCACCTGGGTCACATCCACGTGCCATGAGAGCTCTTCTACATGCCCTGTCGTCGTCAAAGTCATTGTGTACAATTAGAGCTGTAATATACAGTATATTAGTTAAACAGTGTTTTACTGTAAAATACAGTGCCCCCTGAGAGCAAATATATAAAAATTGAATTCAAAGCACTTTTACTTTTCCTCACCTGGGTAAAATCCACGTGCGAAGTCGTCTCTCTTCGGCTTTTTCTCACTTTTGTCACGTCGCCGTGCGGCGTGCCCTTTCTTTGACCTTTCCCTTCCGCCGTCATAATCATCCTCTTCGTCATCCTCTGAAACTGTGGTGAGAACAGTACATTGTCAGCCTTTTCTGCAAAATTTGAACTGTGATGTTTAGTGTTTTTTTGTAACACGGGGTGTTACTGTAAAACACAGTGTCCCATACACAAACAAATAATGAATTAAAAAGCACTTTTACTTTTCCTCACCTTGGTCAAATGGATGTGCGAAGTGCCCACTCTTTGGCTTTTCCCGACTTTGGTCACGTCTACGTGCGACATGCATTCTCCTCAACTTTTCTTCACAGATTGCAACTTCTTTACGCATCCTCCTGTCATCGTTATCATCTTCATCCGAGTCTTGGTCATATTTCTCTGAAATTGTGTTGAGAGTGGAACAATGCAAGCCTTTGGCTGTAAACTGGACTCCTGTAAAATTTGCAACTGTCCTCAAGCATAACTTGATGGTGACTTTTTTTCCTTCGACTCTCTGTGGCTACAACTTAACTGTGTATCAGAACGCATGGAACCACACTGCCCCCAAGTGGCCAAGTCGGGTACAACATCAACAGCGTTCCCAGTACACAAACAAGGGCAAGACTTTATCAAATCATTTAAATAAAATCGATTTTAGGACATTTAGTACAGTTGTGCCTGTCGCCGCTGTCGCTGCCGGAAACGATAACAAGTCACGTACAGGAGCTCAAATGGGCCACTTGAATTTTTGAAAAGCATAGAAATGAAATTGTGAAGGAAAAAACAAACAACCCACCTTGTCTTCTATGTGCCTTGGATGACATTTTGGCAATCTTGGCATCTGCCAAAACACCAGCAAAATGTATGAGTGGGTGCAACATGTCTCACACCACAACTAAAATATTTTCAAAAAATAAATACATAATATTATATAAAAAATAATTAGACTAAAATATTTTAAAAACCGTATTATGACGTAGACACAAATATTACGCTACTACAATGTGAAAAATAACTTGATATATGAATTGCGTTGTACATAAACAGACTACTAAAATGATTTATGAATTTTGTAAATATTAAGCCACTATATAATACTGTATACTAAATACTTTGATCATGTATTGTCACTAATTTCACCCATGTGATAAGTCTACCGAGTCTTGCACCCCCGTATTATAAAACAGAAGTATTTTCAAAATTTGAAATATTTTTAAGGAATGCTATACTACTAAAATATAAAAAATTTACTAATATTACAAATATTTTTAAACTATTTTATGAATAAAATGCAAAATACAACAGAATAAAAATAATAAAAACAAGGGAGAAGTACCAAAATAGCAGGTGACTTACCGAGCTCTTTGGCCTCCTGGACGCAGCCGATGAGCGTCAAGAGTCGGCAGGTGACGGCCACGGCTCGCTTCTCGGTGAAGGTGGACGCCAGCACGTTGGTGACCTCCACGACGTTCTTGCCCTCCACCTTGCCCCGCGACACCTTGTGCCCGCCGTGGCCGTCCATCAGAACCATGCAGAACTTGTCGTAGTTCATCTTAGACAAGTTCTCCAGCGAGTCGACGATGGCCAACTTTTTGTAAGACATCTCTTCAGAGGCGAATTCAATCAACCCCGCACGAACGACGGCATACTCGGTTAAGTGGCGAAAGTGAAACCTGTTCAATCTGCGTTACATCATCACAAACATCCATGGACTTATAGAAATTTAGACTAATTTGTTTCCAAAATTAACATTTACATTTTGCGTTTTTAACTGTAAACCCATGTTTGTTGTAACTTCTAACATTCAGGAAATAAAGATAATGTAAAATATATGACGAGCTGAATGCAATAAACCGAAAGGGAGCAAAGGTCGTTTTTTATTGAACGCACGTATGCAGCCACTAGCTGACCTGAGGTCTGCTTGTTGTTGTCACTCAGGTTCTGCATTTAGTAACACAGTTTCATTGTTTTAACCCCCGAAAATGACACAATACACATTATATCATGGTTGTCGTTTTTTTGTTTTTTTTTAAACTCATTCACTCCCAGCTATTTTCACAGGAGCAACCCCCTGGATTTTGAATAACTTTTGAAAGGCCCACAGAATATTGTGTTTTATTGCTATAAAAACATGGAACCTACCAAAAGAAAGATTAGTCTCTTCTTTCACCAGGAAAAAAAAGTATACTTCTATCTGTTTCCGTTTTTCCAGCAATTAGCATTACAATTTAGCTAAATGTCATAATTATTCACAAATCTTTTTAAAATTGTAATGGAGCTTTTTTTTTCCCAACATGGCCCTGGTTGAGCTCTTATACTCTGCTGCTACCTGCTGGACGTTTTTTTAATTACTAGCGTTGCTTCACCCATTCTTTACAGTTGAGAGGGTGCATCAAAACTTTCTAGCATTAAAAAATAAATAAATCATAAAACGTATAACTACGTCTTTGGTACACTTAAAACATTTAAAATAAAACATTTTTATATGTTTTTGGGATCAAATGAATTAAATACCAATAAACACCTACAGTGCCTTGAACGAGTATTTGGAGCCCTTGAACGTATTCCATATTTGCTAGCTCAGGTGGTGATGTCACCTCCATGCAGTCACATGATTCGCAGCGAGCGATGAGCAGTGTGTTACATTTAGGCCCAAAAAGTTCAACTTTGCTCTCATCTGACCATGTTTGCAGCAGGGTTATTATAGATGATAGTTTTATAGTTAAAATGAAAAGCTAGCCATAACTATAAATAAATGCCTGAGGCTAGCGAGCTGGCTAGCAAAACAAATAAACTTACTAAAAATAAAATGAAATGGAGTTTCACCTTCAACTATCCATCATCAACAAGTCCCTTACCTTTCTCCTTGACCGTTTTTCACCTTCAGTTTTCCTTTTCTTCCGTTTTTCCACACCGCTGAGATGGCTTCTTTTTGATGACATTACGGTGTCTGTTTTATTTCATAGTACCTTGGCTAACGGGAAGGGTAGATGGGTAGCTGTCAATCATTCTCACACAGTGACGTTACTGAAGTAGCGTTACAAACTGACACAACAACACCAGCCACTGCTTAACATAACACTCTGTTTTATTTTTGTCCTATGTTTGTTTGTTTTCTTTTCTTTTCTTTTTTTATCAAAAATGGGATGTAATAAACAAATATTAGAGACAGAATAAAGACAGGACATTTTAATCATCCTCAGGTAAGACTACACAGAGCTTGGGGGCCCCCTGGTGGCTTGGGGGTCCTAGCCAGTCGCCGACTTTGTGCATAGTCAATAACGGTGGACTCTCTTCCGCTTTTCCTCACTTTTGTCACGTCGCCGTGCGGCGTGCACTTGCTTTGTCCTTTCCCTGCCGTCGTCATCCTCATCCTCTGAAATTGTGGGGAGAAAAGTACATTGTCAGGCCTTCGCTGTAAAACCAGGCACCCTTTCTGTAAAATTTTAACTAATGTTTAATATTTTTGTTTCAGTCTGTTTCTGTAAAACAGTGTGTGGGAGGTGGGGGTGCGCGTGTGCATGTGTGTGTGTGTGTGGGGGGGGGGGGGGGGGTCGCCCCCCAAGGAGAGAAGAAAAAGAAATAATGAATTAAAAGCACTTTTACGTCACCTGATTCACACAAAGTTGCGACGTGCACTCTCATCGGCGTTTTCTCACTTTTGTCACGTCGCCGTGCGACGTGCACTTTCTTTGAATTTTCCCTGCCGTCGTCTTCCTCTTCATCATCCTCATCCTCTGAAATTGTGGGGAGAAAAGTACATTGTCAGGACTTCGCTGTAAAACCAGGCACCCTTTCTGTAAAATTTTAACTGTAATGTTTAATATTTTTGTTTCAGTCTGTTTCTGTAAAACAGTGTGTGGGAGGTGGGGGTGCGCGTGTGTGTGTGTGTGTGTGTGGGGGGGGGGGGGGTCGCCCCCCAAGGAGAGAAGAAAAAGAAATAATGAATTAAAAGCACTTTTACGTCACCTGATTCACACAAAGTTGCGACGTGCACTCTCATCGGCGTTTTCTCACTTTTGTCACGTCGCCGTGCGACGTGCACTTTCTTTGAATTTTCCCTGCCGTCGTCTTCCTCTTCATCATCCTCATCCTCTGAAATTGTGGGGAGAAAAGTACATTGTCAGGCCTTCGCTGTAAAACCAGGCACCCTTTCTGTAAAATTTTAACTGTAATGTTTAATATTTTTGTTTCAGTCTGTTTCTGTAAAACAGTGTGTGGGAGGGGGGGGTGCGCGTGTGTGTGTGTGTGTGTGTGTGTGTGTGGGGGGGGGTTAGGAGAGAGGAAAAAGAAATAATGAATTAAAAGCACTTTTACGTCACCTGATTCACACAAAGTTGCGACGTGCACTCTCATCGGCGTTTTCTCACTTTTGTTACGCCGCCGTGCGACGTGCACTTTCTTTGAATTTTCCCTGCCGTCGTCTTCCTCTTCATCATCCTCATCTTGTGAAATTGTGGTGAGAAAAGTACATTGTCAGGCCTTCGCTGTAAAACCGGGCACCTTTTCTGCAATGTAAAACTGAACTATAATATTTAGTATTTTTTGTTATACAGTGTGTTACAGTAAAACATGTGACAAAAAGAAACAATTAATTAAAAACACTTCTACTTTTCCTCACCTGATTCACACATATGTGCCATGTACACCCTCATCGGCTTTTCCTCATTTTTGTCGCGTCGCCGTGCGACGTGCACTTTCTTTGTCTTTTCCCCGTCGTCGTCGTCATCCTCATCTTCTGAAATTGTGGGGAGAATTGTACAGTGGTATGAAAAAGTATCTGAACCTTTTTGGAATTTCTCACATTTCTGCATAAAATCAAATGTGATATGATCTTTGTCAAAATCACACAGATGAAACAACCGTGTCTGCTTTAACCAAAACCACCCAAACATTTATAGGTTTTCATATTTTAATGAGGATAGCATGCAAACAATGACGAATAAGTAACTGAACCATCACATGTAATATTTTTGTGATCCAGTCTGTCACTGTAAAACAGTCTGTGTGTGCGCCACCCCCCAAGTCAATAGAAAAAGAAATAATGAATTAAAAGCACTTTTACTTTTCCTCACCTGATTCACACATACGTGCGACGTACACTCTCTTCATCTTTTCTTCACAGATTGCAACTTCTTTAAGCGCCCTCCCGTCATCGCTATCGTCTTCATCCGAGTCTTCGTCATCTTCTTCTGAAATTGTGTTTAGAGCGGAACAATGTAAGCCTTTGGCTGTAAAACTGGACACCAAATTAAAAAAACCAAAAAACAAAATGCCAAGAATTTTATTCCCCAAAATATTAGAAGGATCCTTGACGACAATGAAATCAATGAAATGAAATGAAAATGATTGGTGATTGTGATGTTTTACCTGTGAAGTGACAACCGCAGCACCAATTGTGCCCGTCGTCGCCACCGCCGGAAACGATAACAAGTCACGTACAGGAGCTCAGATGGGCCACTTGGATTTTTGAAAAGCATAGAAATGAAATTGTGAAGGAAAAAACAAACGACCCACCTTGTCTTCTAGGTGCCTTGGATGACATTTTGGCAATCTTGGCATCTGCCAAAACACCAGCAAAATGTGTGAGTGAGAGCAACACGTCTGACACCGCGACTAAGATATTTTCAAAAAATATATACAAAATATTATATAAAAATTAGACTCAAATATTTTAAAACAGTTCAAAGTATTATATGAAGTAGACACAAATATTAACCAACTACAATATGAAAAAAATAACTATATATATATATATATATTTATATATATCTATATATATATATATATATATATATATATATATATATAAAATATTAAGCAACTGAAATAATGTATACTAAAAACTGAAAGAAATACACCGATGTGATAATACAGTCTAGCTAGTCTTGCGTTATAACAGAAATATTTTAATATTATAAATATTTTATAAAATGCTACACTACTAAAATATAAACATTTACTATGTATAAGAATAGACAAATATTACAATAAAGATTTTTAAACTATTTTATGAATAAAATTCAAAATGCAACCCAAATAATAAAAACAAGGGAGAAGTACCAAAATATTACGCCACAAAAATATTTCTTGAAAATTGAGGATAAGCGGTTCGGACAATTAATTATTCTTAATTATATTCAATTATTTTAAAAATACAGAAATGTTCAATAAACTAAAATAAATAAAAAATAAAAAAAAACGGTGACAAAAATACTAAAATATTACGAGGAAATTACAGCAAATGTAATAAAAATACAATTATTGCATTTTTTTTTCTTTTGCTTACCTACTGCTATTTTTGAAAACAGTCATTTTATAGTAAAAACAAACATTCAACATCTTGCATCATTGCTGAGACATTAAAAATGACATATACCAAAACATAATTTGAAAAGAAGAAAATATGAGGCTTAAAAAAAATGTAAGGAAAATATAATTATAAAACAAAATGTGAGAGCATGCACACGGACTACCAAGCTCTTTGGCCTCCTGGACGCAGCCGATGAGCGTCAAGAGTCGGCAGGTGACGGCCACGGCTCGCTTCTCGGTGAAGGTGGACGCCAGCACGTTGGTGACCTCCACGACGTTCTTGCCCTCCACCTTGCCCCGCGACACCTTGTGCCCGCCGTGGCCGTCCACCAGAACCATGCAGAACTTGTCGTAGTTCGTCTTGGACAAGTTCTCCAGCGAGTCGACGATGGCCAACTTTTTGTAAGACATCTCTTCAGAGGCGAATTCAGTCAACCCCGCACGAACGACGGCATACTCGGTTAAGTGGCGAAAGTGAAACCTGTTCAATCTGCGTTACATCATCACAAACATCCATGGACTTATAGAAATTTAGACAATTTTTTTTCCAAAATTAACATTTACATTTTGCGTTTTTAACTGTAAACCCATGTTTGTAACTTCTAACATTCAGGAAATAAAGATAATGCAAAATATATGACGAGCTGAATGCAATAAACCGGAAGGGAGCAAAGGTTGTTTTTTATTGAACGCACTAGCTGACCTGAGGTCTGCTTCTTCTTGTTGTTGTTGTCATGCAGCTTCTGCATTTAGTAACACACTTGCATAGTTTTAAGTCCCCCCAAAAATGACACAATACACACACACATATATATATATATATATATATATATATATATATATATATATATATATATATATATATATATATATATATATATTTTTTAACTAATTCACTCCCAACAATTTTCACAGAAGCAATTCCCTGGATTTGGACTGATTTTGCAAACATGGAACCTAAAAGAAAGATTAAAGTCTCTTCTTTCATCAGGAAAAAAAATAATATTTCTATGTGTTTGAGTTTTTCCAGAAATTAGCATTACAATATAGATAAGTTTCATCATTCACAAATCTATTTAGAATTGTGAGTAATTCAGCTTTTTTTTTTTTTTTTTTTCCCCAACATGGTCCTGGTTGATCTGCTGCCACCTGCTGGCTGTTTGTGTAATAATTTTTCTTTTCGACTGTTCCTTGCAGTTGAGGATCAAAACCTTCTGTGTGCTGTAGCATTTAAAAAAAAAAAAAAAAAAAAAAAAAACGTATAAATACGTCTTTGGTACATTTAAAACATTTAAAATAGAACGTATTTATTCGCTTTTGGGAGCAAATGAATAAAATACCAATAAATATGGAGTTAGAATCATGCCAAAACGTGTGATCTCGGCACACAAAGAAGCATATCTTCAATTACAAAAAAAAAAAAAAACTTTCAAGTGCATAAAACTGTTCTGCGTATATAAAAAGCAATTCTACAACTACAGATAAAAGTCACGTGACTTTTGGCAGCGATATTCTGCCGAGCAGTTCTACGTGACGAAAACCCAAGATCCACACGCGCAAAGCCAGTAAACTTTACAATGATGCTCCTTGAGCTTTTTAATCAAAGCATGCTTTAAATTTGACCGTAACGTTATCGCCGATTGGTGATGCTTTTTCTCTTAAGTTTTTGCCTGGGCCACCTGTCTGTACTGCGGCGGTTGTGGTGGGCAAACCCACACGCAAAAATTAAACGTGCCAACAATAACAGAAAAAACATTTTAAGACAGAAGTGCTTGCAATCATAAAAAAATTAAGTCAAAGCAAAAATACCAAAAGCACACAAACGACTTAACGAATGCGAGACAGAAATGCTGCAAATTTGTGAACATGCAAAACAAATGTGTGATAAGTGCAAAACCAATCTTTTGCTGTGGCTCAATAGTTCCAAAAAGATTTATAAGATTTGATTGTTTATTCGCAGACGTTCCCAAAAAGTGTTCATAGAAATTACATTCAAATGTGACATTAATCTTGCTTGGCCCTACAATCGTCCCCTGGTCGACCTGATATGTCTGTGAAGTGAATGTAAATGGAGGCATTGCTTTCTGGAGAGATGAGAAGAAAAGAAATCAGTTCACCATTTCTCCACTTGGGGGAGCTGCAGCTTTTCCCAAACCTATCTTGGATCCTGAGCTGCAGGTCAGCCAGCCTCTATTTCTCCCTTTTGAGCTCCCCGGGGAAAGATCCGCCAGTGCTCGTTTCTTCCCCATTTGCCTCATGATCCTCATCTGATGTCCGATTCGTCATTTTCTCTTCCCGCAATTTGTTGCGACGCACGTCTTCGGGTGGAGGACTGGAGGCTCATCATGCGCTGAAAGAAACCTCTACGTGCTCGACATACGGGCAAAAGTGTCACTCCAAAACATCAGTGAAACGGCAAGGCACGATTCTATATGACAGAATAAAGGCCTATATGGAAAAAACAAGAATGACAAGACAAAATAAGAGTGACTAACACATCCTCTTCGTGACATACTCATTCGCTCCCAGCCATTTTCACAGAAGCAATCCTGTTTGCTCCCGGCTGTTTTACTGGCTATTTACTGATTTTGCTAGGCTCACAGAATATCGTGTTCTATTGCTATAAAAACATGGAACCTATCAAAAGAAAGATTAAAGTCTCTTCTTTCATCAGGAGAAAAAGTGTATTTCTATCAGTTTCCATGTTGCAGCAATTAGCATTAGGATATAGCTATGTTTAATCAATGTTCATAAATCTATTTAGAATTGTGAGTCATTGAGCTTTTCTTCAACATGGTCCTGGTTGATCTCCTTTGCTCTGCTGCCACCTGCTGGTTGTTTGTGTAATGACTACCATTTCTGCAACCGTTCTTTGCAGTTGAGAGGCTGCATCAAAGTGCACAAATCAACTCGACTTTTTTTTTTTTTAACAGATGTGCTGCTTTTAATTCATTCAAACCCAAAAACATATAAATACGTTTTTTTTTTCATACTTTGTCCTTCCCTACCAATAACGTTTTTTTTTTGTGTTTATTAGTATCGTGACATGACGACATATTGTGGCAGTTTTGATATCACGATATCACGATATTGCCATTATTGTTACAGCAGTGGTCTGGCACGAAGCTTCCATAATAAATGGGAGATTGCTGCCCAAATGTGCACTTTCCACCATAGGTCAACAGTCAGTTTAAAAAAAAAAAAAAGATGCACAACTTTTTGGGATGAGCTGCAAACGGAGTGCCAAGCGGTCACCGGGGATTGGTATGTCAGTGGGATATTTATTTTTCATACTTAAGTAAATCAACATGCGAGCTGGCAGTGGGTTTTTGTAGAAGACGCTCTAACGCCTTCGTGTGAAATATCCGTGTCGAACGGAGGCTGCGCGCAGGTCAAGTTTAGGTGGCAGTCGAGTGCGAGCAGACGAGAAGACGGGGAGCATCACCTGGTTCTCCCGAGTCGGCACTTTGGGCCGGATCGGACGTGAGCTGTTGCCAAAATAAATACACGTCGCTCGCATGCACACGTGATGGCGGGAGAGGAATCAAATACATCTGCTCGTGTTGACTTACAAACGTTTACAGAACGCTTGGCAGGAAGAAATATGGGCAACTTTTTGGGAGCGTTTGACTGATCATCCAATCTACTTTATTTCTATAGTGCATTTTTATAAACAAGTGTTTCCAAAGTGCTGCACATTGAGATCCATCATACACATGAAATCCAGTAAAAGCAACTATTAAAAACAAAAAACGCGTCGCTAAGGCTAATGCTAATGCAGCTAGCGCCTAAAGTGCAAAGACTGTTTGGTTATTTTTGAAAGCGTAACTGACTGTGCTATTGTGGCTAGAACTGTTTTGTTACTTTTGAAAAGCGTAAATGACTGCGCTATTGTGGCTAGCGCCGCTAATGCCTCCAGCCTGGCTAATGCTAATGCTAATGCAGCTAGCTCCAAGAGCGCGAGGACTGTTTGGTTACTTTTGAAAAGCGTAAATGACTGCGCTATTGTGGCTAGCGTCGCTAATGCGTCCAGCGTCGCTAAGGCTAATGCTAATGCTGCTAGCGGCTAGAGTGCGAGGACTGTTTGGTTACTTTTGAAGCGCGTAAATGACTGTGCTATTGTGGCTAGCGTTGGCTAGAGGTGCGGCACAAGCAAAGTGTGTGTCGCTGTGGCCATTTACTTTTTTTTCTTTATTTTTTTTACAAGGTGTGCTTTCCTCCAGCCACATCCGTCTTCTTTCAATCCCGTAACACCTCAGCGATGCGTACGTTGGCCTCCGACAAGCTCGTCATCTGGAATTAGTCCCAAGAGGAAACGACAAGGAGTGGGCGGGGCCCGACAAGCCGCAGCTCATGTTAAGCGGGAATCGGACGTCATGCACGACGGGCGGGCGGGGTGGATTGTTGGGGGGGTCATCAAGGTGAATATGGAAACTCATTCGCCCGTGACGGCTCTCTCGAGGATCACGTCTGTCACTTGCTCACTCTGTAATTACGTTGATCATCGTTAACATTCTTCATCCTGACAAAGGGTTCATTCAAGACGAGCATACTGTAAGAGCACTGTCTCACACGAGAAGAAGAAGAAGGGGGCAGGGTTTGTTTTCATACCAGGACGGTGATATACTTTTGATATACTCTCATTTGATGATGTCTAAGCGGATGAGTCAACATGTAAAGAAGTTTAAAAAGCTCCTCTTTCAGTCTGACTCAAAGTCCCCGCAGCCGTCGGCGTTCATGTTTTTATTTTTTTTTTCTCGTAAAGAGGTTTTTCTTCCCAGACACTGAATACATTAAAAGCTGCTTGGTCTGTACCAAAGTGCAATTTTATGATCCCACATTTGTTCAATCACCTCAACAAGAGAAACGTACTGTTATTGACTTCATGACAGATTAGTCATGATGTCAAAATGTTTTCACGTCACGGGTTCACAAATGGAAAACAACAAATAGTATTTTTACAAACACAAAATTCTTCAAAAAAACAACAACAAATTATTAAGAAAATCTCAGAGAAAAGGGAAACTACCCCAAATATTTAAAATAAAAATAAATTAAAAAAACATTTCACAATTACTTTTTTTTTTTTACAAACACAATTCTTAAAAAAAAAACACTCTAAAATTAAAAAGAAAATCCCAGAAAAAATGGAAACTACCCAAAGTATTTAAAAATAAATAAACATAAAAAAATACATGAACACAATTCCGCGGGTGTAAGTGATGGATGCGATGCGTGTAAACATAATTTAATATGATTTTTTAATTATATAATATTTTTATAATAAACAAAAAGGTATTATATTAATAATAAATTATTTTATAAATATAAGTAATTATGATATAAATAATAATTAATATAAATAAATATGCATTATGCATATTTAATTATTTATATATATATATATATATATATATATATATATATATATATATATATATATATATATATAATTTTTTTAAATAAATATGAATAATTATAAAATAACTAATACTAGTAAATAAATTATTGTAAATTATAATACCTGCTTTCTGGGATGGTCAGCAAACTGAGACATTATTATTAATTATTATTAATACCAATTTTGAGTTGTTTAAATGTGTGTATATTTATTTAAATATTTATATATTTATTATTTCCTTCAAATATCCTGTGCAGGTTTTGTGAGGGCAACAGTTTTGATTCTCCATCATTTTTGTGCCCAACTGACTTTGTTGTTGCATTGGCACACTTTCTTAACCAGTATTTTTTTGGCGCAACTGTGCATTCTCTGCTCACCTTCTGGCTTGAGTCGCTCGGGTGTTTTACAAGCTGTTTGATGTTTGGACGTGTTAAGGGTTCTCAGAATGTCTTTTTTTTTTTTTTTTTTTTTTTTTTTTTTGCTTTTGCGTGTCCGGTTTTCAAGCGAGACGTGACAGCTGCCTTTTACTGCCCCAGGGGGTAATAAACGGCTCGGGGAGGGGTCAGTTATTTATCCCTTTTATTAGGGCAGGAGGTAGAAGGGAGGCGCTTTATTGAGGTCGCACTGCAACTGCACACAGCTGTAGGGCAAAAACCGGAGGAATAAGGCAGTTTGTAAGGGGAAAGGTTTTAGCATCACTAAATTCCTGTCTAACAACCCCCTCCCCTCCGAGTGCCCGTCATAAGACCTCCGAGTGATCCATCATTCTTCCCCGGCCCCCTTCTTTTTTTTTCTTTTTTTTTTGTTCCCCCTCCTTGTTAAGCACATCTGCTGTCAATCAGCTGTACTTTGTAATCCTCTTGGCATTTCCTGCCACTCGGGACACGCCCGCTCCATCTCGACTCCGTTGACCACTTGACCGAAAGGTCGCGCGCGCAAAAAAAAAATAAAATAAATAAAAATGAAGATTTCCGCTTCCATCAAGTCAGCGATCTCACTTATCGTCATGTCATATGCAAGTTGAATCGCCTTTTCGTTCCGAGGTGCAAATTTTACATCAAACACAAAATTGAGATACGAGTTGAACTCGTTACGCAAAACATTTGGTTCACCAATCATCTTTCCCCGTTGCAATGAAGGGGCAAATGCCAGAAACATTTTCGTTGTTTTTTGTTTTGTTTTTTTAACTCATTCACTTG
Source organism: Festucalex cinctus (assembly GCF_051991245.1). Lineage (NCBI taxonomy): Eukaryota > Metazoa > Chordata > Actinopteri > Syngnathiformes > Syngnathidae > Festucalex > Festucalex cinctus. Next base: position 7,038,555 of record NC_135417.1, read on the forward strand.
CAGCCATTTTGAGTGAAGCAACCCCTCTTTGCTCCCGGCTGTTTTACTGGGTTTTGACTGTTTTTGCAAGGCTCACAGAATATTGTGTTCTATTGCGATAAAAATATTAACCTACCAAAAGACTGATTGAAGTCTCTTCTTTCATCAGGAAAAAAAAGAAGTATATTTCTATCTCTTTACATTTTGCAGCAATTAGCATTACAATATATCATCATTATTCACAAATCTGTTTAATTTTGAGTAAATGAGCTCTTGTAATTGCTACCATTTTTTTCACCTGTTCTCTTCAATTCAAATCCTTCTGTATGTTCTTGCATAAACAAAAAAACAAAAAACGTATAAATACATCTTTGGGACACTTAAAACATTTAAAATAGAACGTATTAACAAGTTTTTGGGAGCAAATGAGCTAATGGCGACTAATATCTCTCTATATTATTGTCCTCCATAAAAATGTAGCGTAACATCATCATTAAATAGAATGTAAACAATTTGTGCATCACGAGTTGAAGTTTCAGTTGAACTATTTTATAATTTTGGTCTATTTTACGTTCATGCTTTCAAATAAATCAGAAGTTTGTCGTTACTCGGTACTTGGCTCGTTTTAATTCATTATTTGGAGAACTACTTTCAATCTTTATCAGTTGCATATTGACTTATTGTAAAGTAACGGAAGTCTTGAGTACAATTTTTTCCTATTCTACCCGTGTGGCACACCTGTGCACTATTTTTTTATTTTGTCAGTAAATGATTTATTCATGACCCTTTTCTACGTGAGGGACACAAGTCATTAATCTTCCTTTAGATGGCAGAAGGTTACCACCACTTGCCACAAGTCATGGCGGCTTTCGGCACATATCTCACTTTGTTTTCAATGAAAAAAAGGTCCAGTCTGCAAGTAAATGTCAGTCTTCATACCTTTGATGAAGTGACTTGAGATTTCATGTGAATGAGGTGCTTTGGCCTCAGTAAAGGTCGGGAAACGTCACACCTCTCTAACGAGGCAGTTGCCGTGTTTCGGATTCACACAAGTTAAGAGGCCCTCGGTTCCTTGCAAGTAGTTGTGAGGTTGTTTGGACAATTTTGCTTTGTCTGACTCGGTAGTAAACTGACAGACAGAAGAATCGTGTTAGCTAAATGGCTGTCGAGTTTGCTTGCTCCTAAGTCCATCTTCAGTCCAGACCATCTGGATATGTTCACAAGGCGACTTAAAAGGACGAGAGGTCACAAAATCCTTAGAAGCTTACACAACTTGTGTTCCCCAACCGAGAGATTCCTCAGTTTTCTTTAAAGCTTTTTTTTTTTCCTTCAAAAAATTGGTGTGAATTCAAAATGATCAGTTCGGTTTTGTTACAGTGGAACTTCCAATGTCCAAAACAATTCTTTCTGAGATATTGGTCGACTGAACTGCCAGAAAAACACTCAGATTTTTTTTAATTGTTATTATATAACAAATATACAAGCATTATATAGACTATATATGAAAGACTTGTTGCTGGTAGTTTTCACTTTACAAGGAACTATCTCCCCTCAATCATGCTTCAACTGTCACCGTGTAACACGAATCCGACCACTGATGTCTCGTAAAACGGACGCTCAACTGTTTGATCACGAGTGACTAGCTTGTTGTCGCTAACGTAGGAACCCGGTCGTCATCTTCACTCAAGTTTTCCCTCCGTGTCGACATGACAACCAGTTGGGCACAAATACAAGACATTCAGTCACAGGAGATCCGACTCAAAAAGTCCGTTGTTGACAAAAACGTGCGTTCTCGCGAGTCAACAGGAATGTGAACAAACACACAGGAAAGAAGAAGCCTGCCAAAATGCGCAGTCGTCCACATGACTTGTTGCCATCATTTCAAACTATCGGCACACTGAAACATTCATTGAGACAAAAGGACTGCACGGACACCACCTTTTATGTTCTTCTTTTACCTTTAAGAAATAAAAAAAAAAGAAAATTGGAGTGACAGCTGGTGTAATATGCCGATGTCACGCTTTTATGATGTCGTAAAAGAGACGTTCACATACTGCATCATTTTACTGAGCATTTTGGCTCAAACTGCAAATTTTCCAAGCTGTAAGGCAGCCAATTGAGGGTGGGCTTTGCCTAATTGGGACTGCTTGCTTTAGGAGCGACTTACCAGGATAGGTCACGCACAGACTGGAAAGGCCTGATGATGTTGTTGAGACCCAAGACATTCAAAAAGGGGATCGCAGGGGGTCAGTTTTAGGGCCACTTTTTCTTTTAAGTGTCAATGACGTCTGTGATCAATCCAATCTCTCTCGGTATTGTATGCATGCTAATGTATTCTCGTGCTCCCTCTCGAGGCTCCAATTTTTTGTCTAATTTGATTCCAAATCATTTTGAACCGCAGTAAAACTAAAGCAAAGGTATTATTAGCTCCTCTTTAGCCTCACAGTCTTTGTTGATCTTCCTCTTTATGTTATGAACAGTACAGCAATGGATATAAACAACCTACAATCTTTCAGAATTATTATCGAGGCACTTGCTAATACAAGCACACACTGACTTCCTCTACATATTGACTTAGTTCATAATCTGACTATTAGCGTGAATTTTAAGCATAGAAGAGCCAAAACATGCCTTGTGAAAATTAAACTGCACTGAAAAACTAACCACCAGATGGTGCTAGAACTGCAAAAATTTAAATCAACCCGACTTTTTCTTTTTTTTTAGCAGATGTGCTGCTTTTAATATCGTGACATGACGACGACGATATATTGTGGCAGTTTTAATATCATGATCTATATATATTATTGTCCAGCCCTAACTTTAATGGCAGGACTTTAGCTCCGCCGCCTTGGCCGAGTCACCCCTTAAAAATTGTTTTTTTTAAAAAGTCCTTTCAATTTTAGGTTTTGATTGCTGATTGATTCATCTTTGGCAGTTTCACAGTATTTTCAGCTTTATGTTGGCTTCTCTGTGTTAATTGCCACATGATCTGCACAAATAATTTTTTCTTCCCTTTTTGAGGCAAGCATACTTCCCAGTGAGAAATGTCATGTTCTTTCCTGGCACTATGGAGCGAGATCTGCCGGATGAGCAGGTCTGTATGAGAGGGAAGACAGGGTGGGCGGGGACTAGTGCAATGGAAATATTTGCCTACTTGAAAGGGAGAAGTTTTGAGGGAAGAATGTGGCAAAGAGATGATTGACAGAGTGTAAAAAGCAGGCAAGTTATTCTCGTGGCGGACAGCTGAGAGCGAAAGCTCAAAAATAAGATGGAAGTCCTCGCACAAATTCTGACACGACTTCAGTCTTAAGTCAAAAAGTTGCTGCTTTATTGTTTGCCCATAGAAAATATTGCTTCGTAAGATCACAAGTCAGAGAAGAGAAAGCAAAAAAAAACAACAACAAAAAAAACTTGGCAACTCTGTCGCGTGGTAATAAATATCAAACCAAATAGAAAACGTTAGCGAGGGACAACGTTAAAAGAAAATAAGTTTGTGAATACAATTGGAAACACATCAGTCATACAACCATTTACATATTTCAAATTGGGAACTAAAATTGGTGAAAGAGGATGACACAAATTACACAGTGGTGCCTTCGCATACCAATATAAAACAGAGAATGACAAACAAATGATGTTTAAAGGGATACTTTTACTCATTGGACCGTTTTCAGCAGTGGAAAATTTCATATTTTGTCCAGAATGAATTATTTTTCACGTACAATTAATTAATACCTTTAAAAAGTTTTTTTCCTACTTGCCGTCGACTATAGGGATGTAACAATAGCCAAACGTCACCATACGATATCACGATATGGTCACGATACGATAATTATCATGTGGTTGACGATATAAAAAAGGTCACAATTTTGGAAAAAAATCAACTCATACTACAAAAAAAAAACTCTTCATCTGACCATTAGCGTGGATTTTAAACATAGAAGGGCCAAAACATGCTTTGTAAAATTAAACTGCACTAAAAAAAACTAGCCACCAGAGGGTGCTAGAAATGCACAAACAAAATTTTTCTATTATTTATTTTTTAACAGATGTGACGCTTTTAAAATCGTGACATGACGACGACGATATATTGTGGCAGTTTTAATATCATCATATTGCCATTATCGTTACATCCCTACTGTCGACTGATGATGACATCACCTGTGCTGAGGAAGTAGGTCACGGCCAATCATGGCTCACCTGTTTTCTGGGTTTTGGTCAGTTAAACTGAGCCATGATCGGCTGCTATCTACTTTTCCTCAGCACAGGTGATGTCATCATTAGTCGACAGCAAGTTGAAAATTTACTTTTTAAAAGGTGTTAATTGTAAATGAAAAGTAATGAAGTTACCACATTAATTATAGACAAAATATTCACTTTTTTTTTACTGCTGAAAATGGCTCAGTTAGTCAAGTGTCCCTTTAAGAAGCCGAAGAACGGCCTGCAAGCTAAGAAAATGCTATTGACGTGCTAATGTTAGCTTCGATAAACAACACATAGAGACGAAAAATATGTTAATGCTATCAGACACATTCTTCATTAGGTTCTTTATGAAAAGTGCCTAGTATTTGCTCGCCTGATTCTTTCAACAGCTTGTAGGAAGAGACTCAATCAATTCAAACAAAAACTTACCCAAAAAAAAAACTAAAAAAACAAACTGGGAAAAAAATGGTGGGGACCAAATAGGTTCTATGGCATTTCCATTCATTTCAACAGGCAAAGATAATTGGAGGAGATTTGGAAGGAACCAAAGTTGCATCTGAAGGCACCACTGTAGTGGAATCGAAAAAAAAAAACAATCGGATGTACAGGCTGCCGTCTCCCGCCGGTGGCATTTTGTGTGTTGGCGCAGGAGACGTGAAACTGGACTGAAAGTGCTCGCGTTCACTGGCGCTCGTAGACTCGGGTGCACACCACTTCGTCCGCTCGCATGGTCTGAAAAAAGAGATGAAAAAGTTTTTTTGTTTTTTTTGTCGGACTCAGAAGCAAACAAAACCGTCCTGAAACTCCTGCCAACAGAAAGTGTTTATTCTCCTCTCGCTCTGTTTACCAGGATCAGCTTGCCGTCGTTGGTTATCTCCCGGGTCCAGGAGGTTTTAGGCCCCTCCCCTTTCTGCAGGGTCTGCTCGCAGCTGATCTTGCTGTCCGTCTCCCAACGCGGAGAACTCTGAGCCGCCGCCAAAGAGACAAAAACAGGGAGATGAGCAAACTCAAACTCATGTGACCTTTTGCATCTGATGCCAGCCGATTAGCATAGGTCACCAGACCACATTTCCTCCGCTAAGTACTTGAGTCCAGAGTTGGTAAGTGTTTTAGTGTCGGGTTAGCTGCAGATGATTTCGGATCGAAAACTATTTCACATAGAATTTTCTCTCATCTTTTTTATGGAAAACAACTTGACACACAATTAGTTTGTCAACAAATGTCTACTATGGCGCCATGATACGAGCTAGTAAGTTAGCTAGCATTTGTTAGCGGTCAATTCATTTTTCAACTCCTAACGTTGCTTACGGTATTTTCACAATTTAACGTTTAATATCAACTTTTCCGCATTAATTTTCAGTGGTACAGACATTGAACTTTTTCTAACTTATTTGCTCCCAATAACGTGTAATTACGTTTTTTTTAATGTTTTAAGTGTCCCAAAGACGTGTAATTACGTTTTTGTTTTTTGTTTTTTTTGTTTGTTTTTTTTATGCTAGAGCATACAGAAGGCTTTGATACAGCCTTTCAACTGCAAAGAACGGTTGCAGAAATGGTAGTTATTAAACAAACAGCCAGCAGGTGGCAGCAGAGCAAAGGAGATCAACCAGGGCCATCTAGAAAAAAAAGCTAAATTACTTAGAATTTTAAATAGATTTGTGAAAACTGATGAAACTTAGCTCTCTTCTAATGCTAATTCTTGCAAGAGGGAAACAGATAGAAACATACTTTTTTTTCCTGATGAAAGAAGAGACTTTAATCTTTCTTCTGATACGTTCCATGCTTTTATAGCAATTGAACACAATATTCTGTGGGCCTTGCAAAATCAGTCAAAATTCAGTAAAACAGCCGGGAGCGAACGGGATTGCTTCTGTGAAAATGGCTGAGAGTGAATGAGCTAAGTATCACTTTTCACGGCCGCTTCCATACATATAACTTATCATCATCACCAGGTGTCTGAAACTACTCGGTGGCACAGTTGGTAAAGCGCAGTGTCCAGTAACCAGGAGGTCATAATTTATCTCTCAATTTACTTCATAAGCATTCCACATGCATTCCAAATTTATCTACAGCTGCTGGACTGTGATAATCCACATGGTACTAATCAACAAGTGATCAACGAACTACCGGAAATAATCTTTTGTCATGATCGATATGCGAACAAATCACTGGTGAAGAGGATCTGATTGACTTTCAATAATCCATTTGCCTAATCAAAAGTCTCCGAAAGTAATCATCTCGACAACTTGCTACATGGACTTGATGAACTGAGTGAACTTTCAATAATCCACCTGCTTGAATCAAATGTCTCCGAATGTAATCAACTGGATATCTAACTTCATGGACTTGATGAACTGAGTGAAATTTTATCATCTCTGTTGATTTTTATTTTTATTGCTTGATCTTTTGCGTCCTAGTTTTGTATGGGGGCGGGAATTTATAAGCTTTATGCTTCTTCCTGCCAGCCCTTTTTCTTTTCGGTTATTATATGTCTAAACTGTATGATGTAATGTTTGATTGTCATCAATGCTGTCCGAAAGGAAAAATGAACAAATAAATCAAATCAAATCAAATCAAATCTTACCATTCAGCTTTCAGCATTCCCACGCTTTTCTCCAGAAATTGCACTTAGTCTAGTTTAGCATTAAAGCTTCTTCAGCGTTTCCCTTTTCCTTATTTGGCTAAAAGGGCACCCGGTGTCTGGTCAGCTGCTTTGTGACTTTTAGAAACGTCAACATGTTGATGAGAGCAGCACCTTGTCTGGCTTAAATTCTCCCCAAAACAAAATTGATCTCAATGACAGGAAATATTTCTTGTCGACGGCGTTGCGGACAATTCTGCAAGCGTACACGAGTGAGTCAGATGAGGGAGGCGGATTATGACTGTTGCCTCGTGAAACACAAAAGAGGAACTGTTAGCCGATAACTTTGGATGCACTCATTGTTGCCACAGCGACGCAAACACCGATTGCGTGTTTGCCTTGGAGACAAACGCACGCGGGCCACCGATGAGAAACTGGAAAGGGGACGGTGGGAACCAGTTTTTGTGCGGGGGATGCGGGCCAGCGGCAAGTTGAAAGGCTTCATAATGAGACAGGAGGGACGGACGGACGGGCGGAGGTTCGCTATCGGGCCAAATCAAACACATTGACGTCTGCGCAGCTGTCGTCTCCACACGCACGTCCGTCCGTCCGTCAGCGAATGTCGGCGGGCGTACCGTGCAGGGCCGTCCGTCCACCGTGCTCTCGTTGAACTCGTGTCCCACGGTGAAGGTGATGTGGGTGGTCCGCACTGTGGTGGAGGTCCGGATGGACAGGGTCTCGCCGTCCTGCGTGATCTCCACCGAGGGCTTGGACGCCGCCTTCACCGCAATTTTGCGCAGCATCACGTTCACGCCTGCGACACACGTGGCGACCAAAAAAAAAAGTTAGACTTTGTGTCCAAAACTTCTAAAAACTTTTGACCACTAAAATGAAGGACGAGGGGTGGAAAAAAACAGACTTGATTCATGCTCACAAAGGAGAGCACAGTATAAGCCTGGAAAAAAAAAATGCAATTTCAACCTGACATGCTTATTGATGGATATTTTCAACTGAAACTTGTCAGCCAATCAGAGAAGGGCTTTGTTTCGTCGCAGATGAAACAAACAGCCCAGGAGATATGTTGAGAAATGATAATCAAGTTAACATTCCACAAAAAGGCAATTTTCCTTACCACACAAAAAACTCTCTCTTTCTCTCTCTCTCTCTCTCTCTCTCTCTCTCTATATATATATATATATATATATATATATATATATATATATATATATATATATATATATATATATATATATATATATATATATATATATATATTAACTTAATCTAATCTATGCACATGTACATATCGTGTATATAAATTGGCACTTCTGTTGCACAACCCCGCAAAATACACAAGCAGAGGTAAACAAACATGGCGGATCATGGCAACGCCGCACACGTTTTGTGTTTCTTTTCCCCCACCACTTTAATCATCTTGATTTCCAAATTCCGGTCCAAAGTCCAAAACCAGAAAAGCTAAATACTTGTCAAAGCAGTGAGAAGCGAGCCACTGAATGAATATTCCCATTCGGACGTTTTCCCAAACGAGAGACGACGAGTGCACCGAGGTCAAGAAGAAGCGATGACTTGTATGTCAGACGGGGACGAGGGCGCGTGAAAGCGACCTCCGTGATGTTGCGCGGTGTGCGGGCGGGAACCTTTTCCGACGTCGAGTCCGTGAGGCATGCCAGAGGAAACAATGAGCTCATGTGACAAACCGCTGCCAGCACATCTGCATCGTCGTCTTTGCACACGTAAAAGCATCCAGTTTGTGCACGCACATCATCCAAGCGTCTTCCCACCCGCAAGGATTTTCTCGCTTTGTGCTGTGACAGAAGCAATCCCCTTCGTTCCCGGCTGTTTTACTGGATTTAGACTGATTTTGCAAGGCCCACAGAATCTTGTGTTCTATTGCTATGAAAACATGGAACCTACTAAAAGAAAGATTAAAGTCTCTTCTTTCATTAGGGGAAAAAAAAAAGAAGGTGTATTTCTACCTGTTTCCGTTTTGCAGCAATTAGCATTACAATATAGCTAAGTTTCATCATCATTCACAAATCCAATTAGAATTGTGAATATTTTAGCTTTTTTTTTTTTGACATGGGCCTGGTTGATCTCTTATACTCCGCTGCAACCTGCTGGCCGTTTGTGTAATAACTACGATTTCTTCAACCGTTCTTTGCAGTTGAGAGGCTGCATCAAAGCCTTCTGTATGCTCTAGCATAAAAAACAAAAACGTATAAATACGTCTTTGGGACACAAAACATTTAAAATAGAACATATTTATACATGTTTTTTTAGAGAAAATTAGTTAATGTTAACTTACTGTAACTGCATTATGCTCATGTTTATAAATGTTTGTATGTATAGAACCTCCATTTCAAGGACTTTGAAATTGGCCAATAAATATGAAGTCAGTCCGTTTGGCCCAACATGAGCTATCAACAATATCAAGATACAGGCAAAAGACACAATTTCATTCAATTCATGTTTGAAAATCTCTGAAAATTCATCAACGCTTCACATTTTGTTCATCATGATCCATTTCAGACACCTAACGTAAGCTGCTTCAATTAAAAACGATTTCAATTGTACATATTTTTTCAAATTTACACTTGGATGTGAAAATTCCCTAATAAGGTATATATAATGTTGCATGTGGATTCAAAATATGACAGCAATCAATTGGAAACTACTTGTGACCTTTTGACTCCATTTGACCAATTTTTTTTCTTTTTCAGTTCAAGTGATATTGTTGGGTAATACCTGAATTGAACATTCTCATTTTATATTTTGGTCTAGTTGATATTCATGATTTGATTTCAGTAAACGAGTCAGTTTTTTTTTTTTTTCTTCAATTGATTTTTTTTTTTTTTTAATTTCCAAGTCTACTTTTGACTTCTACTTAAGTCATCTTAGTATTGTGTGTGTGTGTGTGCGTGCGCCCGCCTCCCTGTTGGGTTTCCCACCTACTCGCGCATTCCCACCTGTCAACAAGAGTAAATATATACACGGCAAAGAAATGTGCAGTCATTGGCAGGGCAGCCGGACGTCAACGCTGCACGTACAAGTGCCGCCTTTCTCGCTTCTGCTTTTCTCCTCTTGAGCTCGCTCGCGTATGTTGCTTTTACACTTGGAACTTGATTTTGTTTTGTTTTTTTTACCCAGATTTTTAGCATTTTGTAGCTATCTCGCCTCGATTTTCACTTGAAGTAATCTAAGTGATACCATTTTTTTTTTTTATCTATTTCATCGATTATAATAATAAGATGAGTGTGCTTTTAAAACAAGCTTTGCTAGCTGCTTAGCTTAATACTAACACACAACGTGCTAGCAGCTGAACAGCGTCTATCACCTGAGCATGAAACACGACACTCGATTTAAAAACTCTCCCTTTTTCATTTCCGGGTTGAATACTTGTGAATGGAAATCCAAGCCACAAATCCACTTCAGAAGTTGGCAGCTTGGCAAACAAGGCTGGGAAAAAGTCCGTCACGCCATCGTCCTATCTTTAGACCTTTTCCAAGCAGTGTTAAATTAGGCACTGCACTTATTGTATAAACCCGCGTATAAGTGACGGAAATTGAAATGCATGTCGGAAACAAATCTTTAACAAAAACGCTGATTAACATGAAAAAGAACATATAATTGTTAGGGATGAAACGATAACGGAAATATTGTGATATTAATAGGGCTGGGAATCTAAGACTGTCTCACGATTCGATTCGATTACGATTTTTGGGTCTACGATTCGATTCAGAATCGATTTTCGATTCTCAATTCAAACGATTTTCGATTCAAAATTTGATTGACAAATGATTTCTGCTTCAATTTACAGAAATGCACAATATTGTCATGATCTACTCCAGTCTGCTGTGCAAGACGAAATGACAAATAGAGACATTAAAGTGTCTTTTTTTTTTTTTTTATTATTATTAATTTTGTATTCGAAGTGCCTTTTTCCACAAAAACAGCATGTGGGCTACAACTGCCTTTTCCCCTTCTTCTGCATTTCTAATTTAAATAAAATCGATTTTTAGATATTAGATATCGATTCAATTCGATTAATAAATGAGAAATTCGATTCTTTTATGAATCGATTTTTGGCACACCCCTAGATATTAGAACTGCCCCAATATATCGTCGTCGTCTTGTCACAATATTAAAAGCAGCATATCTGTAAAAAAAAAAAAAAAAAAAAAGTCAGATTGATTTCCATTTGTACAGTTCTAGCACCCTCTGGTGGCTAGTTTTTTTTAGTGCAATTTAATTTTCATTAGGGATGTTTTGGCCCTTCTATGTTTAAAATCCATGCTAATGGTCAGATGAAGGGGCACATAATATGAATTGATTTGTGGAGGAACTCAATATGTGCCTCAAAATTGTCTTCTTTTTTTTTTCTTTTTTTAGTATGAGCTCATTTTTTTTTCAATATTGTGAGCTTTTTTCGTATCGCCAACCTCCCCGCAATATCGTGATAATTATCGTACCGTGACCTTCAATCTACCGTAAAAAAAAAAGAGAAATCTCAAAATGAAATGAAAATTGCAAAACTATAATTACTTTGCTGCAGCGTGCATGTAGCCTAAAAGCGTGCAGTGGCGTGATTGTGCGAATAAAGCAACGTGACGAATCGACGAGTTACGGCAACTGCGCAAAAATGTCACCATGAAATGATGAAGTGGTTGTTTTCAGCTCGACATCCTGCCAAGTAGTTTAAGATGACAATCATGTGCGTTTTATTGCCAGCAGCAAAGCTGAGCTGCAGACGTGACGTGACGTGACCTTTTTGTGTCGGGAAGGCCTTCTCAAGTAACGGCTCCGGATTGCATCCCAGCTGAGTTTCAGGCAGCCAAAAAGGCTTGAACGCCAAGCTCGCCCGCCGACCAAGCGTCGGTCGGGGTCAGAGGTCAAGCGGCGGAGGAAGCCTCGGGGTCAGGGGCGAGCGTTTGGGACGCCGGGTGCTGACAGCTCGCGTCCAGCTGCGGCTCAACGTACGTGCTCATTATTGCTGACATTTTCAGGCAAAATGGGCAAATTGGTGTTTAGATGTGTTTACATTAGAATCACATACTCTACCATTCACTTTTTTTAAATTACAACTAGCACATTTACTTTTTTTAAATATATATATCACACATTAACCACACACATAAAACTGCAGAAATTTGTTTTTAATCACATTTAGGCAATTTTACCTTTTTTTTTTTTTTTTGTACTACATTAACCACTTTTATGGAATTTAGAACATTTGCCAAATTTAGTATTTTTACCAAGTTTACATGTTTTAACCACTTCATCCAATTTAAACAGTTTCACAAAATGTAAATAATTTTAATCACATTGACCACATTTAAATTTTTTTACCCACAATATCAACACAAAAGGTGTGTGTGTGTGTATATATATATATATATATATATATATATATATATATATATATATATATATAAAATAAATGTTAAATTGTGTTATATGTATATATATATATGTTACATATAAATGTTAAAATAAATGTTAAACATTAATAATATATATATATATATATATATATATATATATATATATATATATATATATATATATATATATATATATATATATATATATATATATATATATATATATATATATATATATATATATATATATATGACCTGAAGAGGTCGCTTAAAGCAATGTTGGTTATTACAAAAAAAAAACGGCCAGCAGGTGGCAGCAGAGTATAGGAGATTAACCAGGGCCATGTTGCAACAAGCTCTTTTCCCCAGTTTTAAATGGTAATGCGAATTTTCCATTGCTAATTGCTGCAAAACGGAAACAGAAATAGGTTTTTATTTTTGTTTCCTGATGAAAGAAGAAACTGTAATCTTTCTTAGGTTCCATGTTTTTATAGCAATAGAACACAATATTATGTGGGCCTTGCGAAATCATTCAAAACCCAGCAAAACAGCCAGGAGCGAACGGGGTTGCTTAAGTCAAAATGGCTGCCAGTCAATGAGTTAATAAATCATATTTAGCACTTTTTTTTTCTTTAAAGCACAATGACCACTTTTATCAAAATGTAGAGTACCTTTTGCCAAAGTTAGCAGTTTTACCCCCTTTTAACCCAAGCAAGTTGACTTTTTTTTATTTTTTATTTTAGATCACAGTGAAAAGATTTACATTTTTAACACATTTTTCCACTTTTATAATGTAATCCAGACAGGAATATCACTACTATGAAGCCAATCTTATTAGCTTTCCCTTTTAATATTATCTTTTGACTGGCTTTCCCACTTTCTGTTAGTTCCCTATGACGTCACGTTAGTTTTGTTGTTGTTTTTTTTAAATAGCAAGCCTGTCCGTGCACTGCAGCTCACCGACGCTGCCCAAAGCTTGCTTCCAGCAGCAGCAGGTGACACCCCCCTCCCTCTCTCTCTCTCTCCTCCCACCTCCCAGTTCCCGACTGTCGCTTTGGATCAAGCCGAGCCGAGACCGCCCGTTGCACACGCGCACAATCGGAGTGCTGCGCACAGCAGACAGATGTGCCGTCCGTTTGTCTCTATTGTGTTGTGGCAGCCAACCGGGGGGGTTAGTGACGCTGGCCTGGGGCCAAGGCACTTGAATTTTTTGGGGCGTCTGCAGAATGACAAAGACCCCCTGCCCGGTGCGTAAAAGAGGCTGGTTGCACAAAGAGGAGATGTGACCTAAAAAAATAAAAATAAAAAAAAGCTTTCATCACTTACCCAACACTTTTAAGAGCTCCTCAAAGTTCTCCGAACTCTTCATCTCCCAAGTGCCGGAAAAATCCGGGATTTTGCGCTCCATTTTTTTTTTTTTTTCTTTGGGTTCGGATGAGGGAACGTTTTGTGTCGTCTGGTCCTCTTCGTCTGCCTGCCGGAGCGCTTGTTGCGTGCGCACCTCGGATGAGACTCGCTCGTCTTCTTGCCTGGACTTGGGTGATGTCCCCCCCAAACGACTGACGAGTGTGCTTGCCTCTGCAAATGAAACCCAATTACGCCGCGGGACGAGGGCAATACTGGTCGAGAGGCATGACCACGCCCCCTTATTAATACAGCCACGCCCCGTGCACGACCAGACTCCAGGGAGCCACGGTGCGTTAATGGAATCGCGCCCCCTCCAGGCAGCAGGTAACAATCGTCTACATTTGGAAACTCAGCCAAATGGAAACATTTTGAGCCTCTCTCTGTGTTCTTAGCAGGGTTAGGACGTTATGAGTTGAAGCCAGTGCAATGATAAGCTAAGCAAAATAAAAGTGCCGGTGTCGGTGTCAGATATGATACGAACACGTCCCGCTTACAGGATTGGCTGGAAATGATCCAGTTGACGTCACACATTGGAAAGAAAATATTAAATATGTCATTTAAATAACGAAATGTATGCGGACTGAAATTATAAACCTAAATATAAACTCAAAATATATTGAATAAATGATAAATACACAAAATAATTGTCTCAGATGTGACAAATATTGTCAGTTTAGATTGTTAATGTGTTCCTATTATCGTTAAGACTTTTTTGTTATTGTGATTGATTTGTGAGCAGCTAAAAAAAAGAAACTAAACCGAAGCTAATTTCGTTAGCATTGCTGTACTGACGTCACCAGCAAGCACGAAGGCACTTGGATTTCCCCCCCCCCCCCCCCCCCCCCCCACTCTTAAAGTATCATGCTTTTAGATTTTTAGGTTTATTTACGTTTTTACAATTTTTGTCCATAAATTTTGTCATTTTGAACACTAATTGTGAACGGACAGATCTCCCGACCATCCTGTAGCGCGACGTCATTTGCAGGCGACCGCGATACAATCTGGCAGCCAGATCACACCTGCACCGACAGTTGACGTTATTAGTTGAAGCCAGTGCAATGATGAGGTAAGCAGGAGGCAGACAAACACCTCCCAAACTTGATGCTGCCAAAATAAAAATAAAAGCGCTGGTAATGGGATACATAGCTTGCTGGCCTGCGTGCTGGAATACCCGTTTAATGCTGCGTCGCACGCTACTGGTGGGGTTGGACTTTTTTTTTCTGCTGGAGGAGGAAATGAAAAAGAAAAGAAGTGGGATTGGCGCGGGTCAACGGCGATGGCTTTGCTTTGCCCCCCTCCCACTGCGTGAACGGAAGAGATGGAGGGGGGAGGAGGAGACGGCCCTATGGAGCAGGGTCAGGGGCCCGCCGTGTGGGAGGTAGTCGCACCACGAACACACACACATACATGCATGATGGATGGCAAGCTTACAAAGCCGACGTTAACTATTGACTCTTGATGGATGATCCCATCCGCTACACTGCGCGGCGAATTAGCGCGCGGTAACCCGGGCGACTTCGGGGAGGGAAAAGTGGTGTGGGGGCGTCGTGGTTCCTTGCTACAAATACAAATAATGGCCCCCGTCGTGTCAGTCCACGCACGTAAGGAGTCATAAAAAAAAAAAAAAGTTACGGATGCAGAATTGGCTAATTGAAGACATGCGCCTTTTACGCGCATGCAGATACGTCAAAAATTGCGCAACCTTTTTCTTTTATTGCGCCGTAATCGGTTGCTGGTTGTGAACTTTGACGTCAGCTAGGCAAGCTTCGCCTTCACGCGCAAACGCTACGAGAGGGGCTCAGACGTAAGACAAATCTAAAATAGTGCGCTAATAAAAGTTGTGTCTTGTTAGTGTGGTATAGTTAGTCTGTGTTGTGTTCAGTCGGTGTGGGAGCGTTGTTTGGTCTTGTCCTATCTGGTTGCGGCTTGTACTGACGTGTTGTGCTGTGTCGTACTGTTAAGTGTTTCTGTTAAGTTTTGGAAGACCCGTGTTCGTTGGTCTTCAGTCAAGTTCTCCGCTCATCATGTTATCGTCGTTCCTGCCTCATTGCCCTCGCAATCTTCAAGTTGCTGTGAGTTACTCACGTCATGCCAAGTCTCTCCCAGCGTCAAGCCAAGTCTCCAAAATGGCGGACGAGGAGCCAAAATGGCAGACGAGGCCAAAATGGCGGACTGGGCGTAACAGTTGTAAACTCGAAACGCCTTACCTTGATGACTTCCTGTATATTGTGGTTGTAAATCCCCAATTATTGATGCTAACCATTAGCTTGTCAATGGGATTTTCCATGATGTTAGCATTAAGCTAGTGGGCCATTTTTAATACAACGTAGTTGGTTTTGAAATGGAAAATTCTTACTTTTCAGTTTTGTTTCAACTTGAGGGTGGGCTTAATTAAGCAGCTGGAAACGGCTTGCTTCTATTTAGCGCTTGGATGGCCCCGTTTTCATCCAGCTCATGCGGTATCATTCTACGTCTCTGGTGGTCGCTCGCACGGGCGCCGCTCCCAAAGTGCGGCTTGATCTTTTTTTCCCAAGTTTCTATGCGTTGGAAGATTGATGTTCGTGCGTGCGCACTTGATGAAGAAGTCTGCAAAGTGTGCGCGCGCGCTCCTGCATGTCAGCACGTGATGACAAAAGGCCGCTCGGCATTCAGGTGCACTCATCCATGAGCTGCGCCCCTTCAACCTTTCTCTCATCCCTCCGTTGGCCCTTTCCTTTTACCTCCCGCAACTTTCTCTCGGCCGCCTCCTTCAAAACTTTTCCATTTCCCCCCCATCGGCTTGCTTTTGTTCCTTTGTGTTGCTCCGACGCATTCCTGAAGCATGATGAGAAGGGAAAGAGAGAAAATGAAAAAGTGAGCATTGGAAACTAGGCCCTTTTTTTGGGGGGGGGAAACATCTCCATTGTGTGTGAGTCAGCAAAGGGACAAGATCAAACAGATGATGACAAGAGGTTGAAGAGAGGTCATCAAAGTTATGGAAGGAGCTCCAAATTCTCTCTTTGTGTTTTTCGTCATACTCGCAATGCATTGTGGTCCGTATCAACCTGGTTGAGCGAACATCACTGACCTGTATATATGACTGGATAGCCGATAGCCTATGCACCTGTTTTCTAGGTTTGGTCATGTGACATTCACAAGCTGAGCTGTGATTGGTTACTTGAGCCCTTGTGATGTCATTTTCAGTCAACAGCAAGTTGCAAAATGTGTTTTGAAAGGTAATAATTGTACGTGAAAAATAATGAAAGTATCAAATTGATTATAGACAAAATGTCAACTTTTTATTGCTATAATGGGATAAATAAGTGAAGTATCCCTTTAAGCATATAATTTGTAAAGTTGTAAAATGTCTGAAGTCCTCTTGTTTATGTTTAACACATTTAAAACACCAAATCATGCTGTTTCTACTAAGTACCGTCTCAAATGTTCTCCAGTTTGGATACTGTAAATCTATAGGATCGTATGCCGGGAAACGTTTCTTGGGAGGAGCAATATGGCGGTCTTGCGACCTCAAAAGTCTTGGCCTATCACATTCACAGTCCTAATGTTTTTCTTCTGGAGCGCTTCCTGTTCAAATGGGGTTGTGGAATCAAAAACACCCACTAACTATGACCAGCAGATGGCAGCATTGTATCTCTTTTCAATGGGTTTACAATGAAACATGATGGAATCTGATGAAATGGAACGTTTTCAAGGATGACGTGAATGATCAAAGCCTTTGTCACATTAAACCTAATTCACAGAGCATCACTAAATGAAAAATATTTGTGTCAAAATAACTGTTATGGTGAAAATGTATCTTTTGACAAAAAAAAAGCTTGTTTTCTCCTTATTTTTCTATATTGCGGGTCTCAAGCTATCCATGACAAAGGAGCCTGTTCTCACCAGGATCACAGAAAATTGCTTGCTGCAGCGCTTGCTTAACCTTTTGAACGTTCTCATGAGGTCATTTTGCAAAGTGAGACGGGGGGGGGGCGGTTGGGCACTTCGGATGCTCCAATCGAAACTCTGGCAGGGATGAAATGTCCCGTTTTCCTTTTCCTGTCCTCCTGCGGGATGTCACACTAATTTCACCCTCACACAACTCTGTGAACTCGTTCGTCCTTATCTGGGGCCCACAATGAGGGAACGATGACCGGAAAGTTTCCGATCGCGGTCCCGCTTTCACGTCCGCCCTCGTCGTCAAGAAGAAGACCCGCGCGTGGAAATGCGAGTCGTTCGCCGCTACTAAATTCGCACTTTTAGTGGACATTCTTCACTTTTTGACCTCAAATCAAAGCAGTCGAGCCAACGAGCCAGATGTGAACTTGACCCTGCCGATACTGCCGACTCCTGGAAGTCGTTATCGGCGGCCTTTTGGCCTCATAGGAAACCAGCGGGCCCAATTTCCAGCAAGCAAGGATGAATGACTAACTTTTTTTTTGTGTGTGATCAGGTTTACACACAAACCACATGGGGGGGCGGGTCTTGAACTCCTCCTTTCATTGGCTGCAAAAGAACAATCACAAATGTGTCTCTTTGTTGTGCAGGGAAGTGATTTGATTTTACGACCGCAGCGCTGGTGGGAGACCCTCCGCAACGTGTGGCTTGGAGATCGGGTGTCACCAGGTGGGAGAAGAGAAACCGTTAAGAACTACTACTCAGGTTGTGAATGTGGATTTTTATTTATTTATTTATTTAAAATGCAACCAGTCAACATATCAGAGGATGTTTTTGAAATACAACTTGGGCGATAGGTCATAGATCTTGAAATGGGGTCAACAGCAGTCAGTGGAGTGTGACGATATATCGATATCGCGATAAATTGTGATACTTTGTCTCCCGATAGTATGGCGATATTTCTAGTTAATATACAGCCACTATAACTGCCCCATTGTTCACGACTTATTGAGGAATTCCTCGGCAGGCCACTAGGGGGAGCACCTCCACAAGAGCGGCGGTGAAATGGACGCAAGTCTTCAGGCGAAGAAGATTCGCGAGCTTACTTTGACTTGTGGAAGACGTTTCTCTGTCCAGTTTTGCATACGTTTCTATGAAAAATGTGTCTTATAGCTTAAATTTTAACATTTTAAAACATATTTTTTGAAGCACACAAATTCTGAGGAATAAATTTAATTGGATTTAATATTTGAGTAATTTTATTTATTTACTTTTACACTGTTACACAAAAAAAATTGTCACAGTTTATAAAATGAAACAATTGACTATGTGACTGACTTGCATGACTGTAGTGTTTCAGAAAGACACAAATTTGTTGACAATGTGGCCTCTGTGGGTGTTTTCAAAGTGTCGGTTGTGTAAATGTAAATAAATGCGATCAATGTACTGAAATCTAAATAGTCAATTCAGACTTACATGATGTGTATCCATTTTGAGAGTGAATTGAGATTAGACGCCACTTTAAGACTGAAAATTTGCAGCATATGAGATGCTCTATTTGTGTTGCTTTTTTTTAATAGTGCCCCGTCAAGCTGGATTTTGCCACAACTGTGCAATTTCATCATCACATGATGCAACAATATCAGGAGCAACGTGTAAAGTACAAGACAGCTGATTTGCTTTTGACGGAACAGAACGGAAGAAGCGAATTGCGGCCGTGAACCTTCACATACGTGATGCAACCTTCCTAAGGTAAACATAAAACAGGTACACGCAAACAGGTGGTGTTGGTTGGTGCCGGATTTCACTTTGCTTCATCTTTCTTTCCTTTGATCTTTCCTCTGGTCTCCTGACCTTCTGAATTTCATGACTCTGGCAAGACTCTGAAGTATCCAGTTAAGGTGAAGGGACATGGGTTTTTGATTAGGTTTCAGATGAATTAATGAGCATAAATTCATATATAAAAAAGAAAGAGAGCAATAATGATGATATGTTGAATCCATAAGACTGCCGAAAGAAAAATTCTGAGCTCTCAAAAAAAAACAAAAAAACACAACAATAACAATCTAAACTGACAATATTTGTCACATCTCGGGCAATGGGGTATATGCCACGGAAGAGGCGGGACTGTTTTTTTGCACAACAGTTTGGTTTGGTTTGCTACGTGTAGACTGCGTCAAAAATACTTGTGCTTCCAACTTTGTGCCCCTCGGTTGCGCGTTCGCAACCCAGACTGGTACTAAATTGATGTGCAAAATCACGTCCCGCCTCTTCCGTGGCATATACCCCATTAATTTGTGTATTTATCATTTATTCAATCTATTTTATTATTTATTGACTATATTTTGATTTTATATTCTTGGGTTTATTTACATTTTTACAATTTCGATCCGGACATTTTTTTTTTAAATTTCAATTATATCTTTAATATATTCTTTTCCAATATTTGACGTCAACTGGATTATTTGTACCCAATCCTGTAGCGGGTTTGTTAGGCGACCCCGATACCATCTGGCAGCCTGATCACATCTGGGCCGTGAGTTTTTTTGTTTTTTGTTGTTGTTGGGTTTTTTTTGGGGGGGGGGGGGGGGGGTATTTTTGTTTTCTTTATTTTTTTTGTCTTGTCTTTTTGTTTTTTTTGTTTTTGTCTTTTTTTTTGTTTTTTTAGGGTTTGTTTTCTTTTTTTTCGTTTGTTTTATCTTTTTTTGTTTTTTTTAGGGTTTGTTATCTTTTTTTATTTGTCAGGGTTTTTTTTGTCTTTTTTTGTCTTTTTTGTGTCTTTTTTTGTTTTTGTCTTTTTTTGTTTTGTTTTGTCTTTTTTGTTGTCTTTTTTTTGTTTATTTTTGTTTTGTCTTTTTTTTGTTTTGTCAGGGTTTTTTTTGTTTTTTTGTTTTGTCTTTTTTTGTTTTTGTCTTTATTTTATTTTATTTTATTTTATTTTATTTTATTTTATTTTATTTTATTTTTATTTATTTATTTATTTATTTTTTTTTGGGGGGGGGGGGGGTTGCCTTGAGTTTGACACCTTTCTGTCAACAAACACGCTTTTCACCAGCAGCATACAAAATCCTCCAAAACAGCACGTTGGAACCCCCACCCTAGTTGCTATTTTTGGGCGTAACGGGATCCCGTCCTGCCTCTGCCATGCGGCTAGACAGTTACGCAATACAGCCGACAAGCCCCTCCCCTTCGCCCTCACACTCCCAGCCGGAAAATGTGCAACCTCGAGCGACGACCTGACGACAGAAAGGTTCCACATCTGTGACTTTCACTCTGGGTTGGCAGACAACCACAAGCTTTTCCTGTCTTGCTAAAAAGAAGGTACGGAGATTTTAGCGGTTTCTAACATCCTCTTTTTTTTTTTTTTTTTTTTTTTTTTTGCTTTTATGTTGTGGGGGAAGACGAGCAGCAAGCTGAGCGCGATTGCCGTCGGTGCGTTTGCAGGAGGCCTGTGAAAAGCATCCGTTTTTTTTTGCGGCTCCACGTGAAAGTGTTTGTTTTGCTCCAGGGGAGTCATGTCCGCCGCGGGCTTGACGCTGCTCGTGGCCGCCTGCGTCCTCTCGTCGGCCCGTCAGACGCGCGCGCGCAACGACGCCCCGTGCCAGCCGTCCAAATGGAACAACGGCTACAACACGTTCGTCAAGCGGCACATCCGCTCCGGGTTTCCCGCCTCTCGGGATGCCGGCGAGTGGGGGCGCTACATCAAGAACAACGGCGGCTGCGACAGGCCCACCCAGTCCTTCCTGGACCCCCGGGACCTTGAGCGGGTCCGGGCGGTGTGCACCAGCAACGGCGGGAAAGTCTTCGAGGACAACCTGTGCATCAGCAGCGAGCCCTTCTCGTTCGTCACGGTGAGGAGCGAGCCGGGCACCTGCGGAGTCCGCAACGTGGTCCGGGAAAGCAAACACCTGATCCTGGCCTGCGAGGTTCTGGAAAACCGCTGCCTGCCGGTCCATTTCGAGGGAAACCCCAAAAGCGTCAAGCCGGGCAACAACGCCCGAGGGTGCCGGGACCCGGATACTAGAGCGGACGCCACCAGACCGAAGATGACATGGCCGTGGTTGCTGTCGGCCATGTTTGTCGTCATGTGCCTGATTTGACCAGGCTAGGTGAATTGGCGGCCATTTTGAGCGTTTCAACATTTTGGAACGTCCTGTCGGACGCTTTTGTAATGGCTGACTTTCCATACGCAAGTAATATCTTATTAGCAACGTGACACGACTTCTGCAATCGGTCTGCTTGCTTGCAACTTGACTGCAGAATTTTGAAAATCAAAGACATGTTTTTTTTATTTTTGGAGAACAAAATGGGTCTTTAACTTTTACCACCACCAAAAAATAAAACAATTCAAGTACAGCCAAAAAGTAGATTTCATTTTAGAATTCCACTCTAACAATACTCACACTTTCAACATTAACACTGCACTTAGATATACAAACGTTCTCTTTTTAATTTGCACAAATAACTATTTGATTTAAATGTATTACACATAACTCATTGAGCTTTTTTCAGGAGTAAAAAGTTCATGTTTTGTCTATAATTAATGTCATAACTTCATTGGTTTCATGTACGATTAGTACCTTTAAAAAGTCATTTTTCTACTTTCTGTCGACTCATGATGACATCACCTGTGCTGAGGAAGTAGCTAAGACCAATCATGGCTCAGTTTTCTGACCAAACCCAGAAAACAGGTGAGCCATGATGATGACATCACCTGTGCTGAGGAAGTAGGTAACAGCCAATCATGGCTCACCTGTTTTCTGGGTTTGGTCAGTAAACTGAGCCATGATTGGCTGTTATTTACTCCTCAGCACAGGTGATGTCATCATCAGTAGACAACAACTGTAAATTTTATTGTATTATTAATTCAATTAATACCTTTTTAACATAAATGTTTCTACTTGCTGTTGACTGATGACATCATCTGTGCTGAGGAAGTAGGTAACGACCAATCACGGCTCTACTGACCAAACCCAGAAAACAGGTGAACCCTGATTGGCCGTTAGCTACTTCCTCAGCACAGGTGATGTCATCATCAGTTGACAGCAAGTAGAAAAATTACTTTATTAAGGTATTAATTGTACATGAAAAATAATGATTATCAAAAACATTCTGGGCAAAATATGAACTTTTCACTGCTGAAAACTGTTGATGAAGATGAAGAAGCATTATTTTTGCGTACCACTAGAGGGAGTCACGTTGCTGTTTTTATTCAGGACTCGCTTGTGCCCTTTTTTCTGACTGCTTTTTACATGCAAATGTTAGTTGATATCATATGAGATGTATTTTTTCCACAATGCCAAATAAAAAGGGAAATGGGCCAAAGTGCAGCGGCTTTCGTCTTTCATTGAGTTAACGCAGAATGCCTGGAACGACGTTCGGCGTTGACCTCGTGACCTTGTCCTGTCGATCGCCTTGATAAACTTGATAAGTTTGATGTTAAAACGTCACGTTTAAATGTTTTCATAAGTTTAACTTTGCGCATTTTCGGCAAAACAAAAAAACGAAGGAATTGCTTTTCTATTCACTGGTGAAGTTCTTTTTCTGCCTAAATCAAAGTTGCTGGCCACTGCTCTTAGATAATACTGTAAAAAATGAAAATAATAATTGGTTATTGAATATATGAAACAGGAAACAGAAGATATTTTTCACAGAAAATCCAAGAAACAAGAAAAAGAAAATATATATATATATTGCTCTTTTTCATTCCATTTATATTTTATATAGCTTTTTTAATTATATTTTTTCATATCCATTTTTATTTTCACATTGAATCATTTTATTTAATTAGTTTATTTAATTATTTATTTATTTTGAATTTTGGCAGTTTTGGTCCTCTCTCTCTCTCTCTCTCTCTCTCTTTCTCTCTCTCTCTCTCTCTCTCTTTCTCTCTTTCTCTCTTTCTCTCTTTCTCTCTCTCTCTCTCTCTCTCTCTCTCTCTCTCTCTCTCTCTCTCTCTCTATATATATATATATATATATATATATATATATATATATATATATATATATATATATGCCCTTTATTTCCATTTATGTTTATTTTTGGATATAATTTTCGAATTATATTTTTTATCCATTTTTATTTTCACTTTTATTTATTTATTTAGTCATTTATTAATTTTTTAATTTTGGCAGTTTTGGTCCTCCATATTATATATGCATATACATATACCCCAGTATATGATGGTAGTAAGGCTTCATGCTCTGTGAAACGTGACAGTACCTATCAGCGACCACCAGATGGCAGTAGAGAGGCGCTTGTTGTGGCTAACGTCATTCCGTGAGGCTTGAAACGTTTCATGTTAGCATCTTAAAGTGGTCACAGTTTCCTTCAGTTACAAAGATGCCTTCAGATGCGAGTTTGATTTGTTCTTTAGTCATGCTGGTAACTCAAAACACTGGATATTTAAAAAAAAAAAAAAAAATGCATTTTTATTCATCCATAATCAAACATGAATATTTTACGTTGTTGACTTTTATTTGAGTCATTACTCTA